>NW_026739491.1:3619693-3902001 GCF_022355385.1 Mustela nigripes
GGCTCAGGTCATGATCTCAGAGTGCTGGGATCGAGTCCCACATCGGGCTCTCTGCTCAGCAGGGAGCCTGCTTCCCTCTCTCTCTCTCCGCCTCCCTCTCTGTCTACTTGTGATTTCTCTCTGTCAAATAAATAAATAAAATCTTTAAAAAAAAAAAAAAAAAAAAAAAGAAAAAGTTTTGTCACCTCAACATATAACTGGATATCTCCACCCTTCTGTATAATGACATAACTTCAGAGGCACACTAGAAAGGTGATTTAGAGGAAAGTAAAATAATTCTAAAATGAAATGTATGATTTAACTTAAAGTGCCCATTTCCTTCATTGGAGTAATATTTAGTCTATGTACCTCCTATTATAAAGACCAAATTATTCTAAAAGTATGTGTGTATTTGTGTGTGTGTTTATTTTTAAGGAGGCTCCATACCCAACATGGAGTTTGAACTCACAACCCTGAGCAAGAGCTGCATCCTCTACTTAACTTGAGTTAGTTAAGGATCCCATGAAAATACTTACCATACTCCCCATTTAAATTAATCATTTAAAATTCAAGATAAATTAAAATTCAACACACACACACACACAGACACACACAAACTACAGAATATATCTTACTTTTCTTACGAAGCTATAAAAATGCTCATTTTACTAATAATAGATTTTAATTTTTAAGGCAGCTTATCTTTAAAAACAAAAAACTTATGTGGGGTTCCCAAAATAGAGCTATTCTGCAGTGGAGAAGGAGATCTGAAGCCCTGACTGCTGCTCCCCCATCCTTCACAATGAGCCTCGGCAGTACCCTAAAGTTCCAAAAGAACCACTAAATTCGACAATTGTTATAAATGCTACATATTAAATATAAACATTAAATAAAGCCTTAAGAATCAGCATTTATTTATTTTCACATCTGGTTGTAAAATAATAACAGAAAATGTCTATACCTGTGCAAAAATAATTCAAGTTTTTTAGATTTGAAATAAGCAAGTAAGTCGTGAAACTGACCTTTTTAACTTCTCGCTTGGCTACGACTGGTCCACTTTTACTACTGGAAACAGAAACGTTTTTCTCCTTAGTATACACGTCCGTATTAACCACAAAATTAGCTTCAGCACCTGTTACAGAACTAAAAACAAACAAAATATAGGTATACTCACACATACACACACATTTATATACTTTTATCAAGAGAAACAGAAGGCAAATATTATCAACAAAAGATAAAACTCTAACTTCCTTCTTAGGTAATTTCTTTTTCAAGTCTATTCTTACCTGGGTTGGTAATGTTGTATTCCCTGTACCTGGGTAGCAAGATACTGGGGTAATTCCCAAGTCACTTCATTTGTTTGTGTATTCCAATAATAATAGCATCCTGTGTTCTCATCCCAGACTTCTTGCCAATCTCCCATCTCAATTCCAACTAAAAGAAAATAAAACAAATTTTAAAACACAAATTTCTAATCAACAAAACTAAAAAACCTACTGAGTGGGGGAAGGTATTTGCAAATGACATATTCGATAAAGGGTTAGTACCCAAATATATTAAAAAACTTGCATAACTCAACACCTAAAAACCAAATAATCCAATTAAAAACGGGCAGAAGTGGGGCGCCTGGATGGCTCAGCGGGTTAAGCCTCTGCCTTGGCTCGGGTCATGATCTCAGGGTCCTGGGATCAAGCCCTGCATCGGGCTCTCTGCTCGGCAGGGAGCCTGCTTCCCCCTCTCTCTATGCCTATCTCTCTGCCTACTTGTAATCTCTCTCTGTCAAATAAATAAATAAAATCTTAAAAAAAAAAAATAAGGAATAGGTGTTCGTGAGAATGTGGAGAAAAAAGAACCCTCTTACACTAGTGGTAGGAATGTAAACTGGTGCAGCCACTGTGGAAAACAGTAAGGAAGTTCCTCAAAAAATTAAAAATAGAGCTACCCTATGATTTAGTAATCACACTACTGGATATTTATTCAAAACACACAAAAACATTATTTCAAAAGGATAATATGCACCTCTATGTTTATAGCATTATTTATAATAGCCAAATTATGGAAACAGCCCAAGTATCCATCAATAAATAAAGATGGTATATATACACGATGGAATATTACACAGCCATAAAAATGAATGAAATATTGCCATTTCCCAACACAGAGCTGGAGAGTATAATGCTAAGCAAAGTCAGTAAGTCAGAGAAAGACAAATAACATATGATTTCACTCATGTGGAATTTAAGAAACAAAACAAATGAGCAACGGGGTTTAAAAAAAAAAAAAAGAGAGAGAGAGAGAGAGAAATAAACCAAGAAACAGATTCTTTTAATTATAGAGAACAAACTTATGATTACCAGAAGGGAAGTGGGAGTGGAGAGAGGTTAAATACTTAATGGGGATTAAGCAGTGCACTCATCATGATAGGCACAGAGTAATGGATAAAACTGTTAATTAAGGGGGGAAAAAAAAAGAATTACTAAATAATTATTATCCTGAAACTAATAAACACTATATTAGTTATACAGGAATTAAAATTTAAAACTTAAAAAAAAAAAAAACCACACACACAAATTTCTTCACAATTCTTTTTTTTTTTAAAGATTTTATTTATTTATTTGACAGACAGAGATCACCAGTAGGCAGAGACACAGGCAGAGAGGGGGCAGAGAGGAGGAAGCAGGCCCCCTGCCGAGCAGAGAGCCCGATGTGGGGCTCGATCCCAGGACCCTGGGATCATGACCTGAGCCAAAGGCAGAGGCTTTAACCCACTGAGCCACACAGGTGCCCCTTTCTCTGCTCAGCGGGAAACCTGCTTCTCCCTCTCCCACTCCCACTGCTTCTGTTCCCTCTCTTGGTGTGCCTTTTAAGTTTTTAAATAAAAACTTAAAAAAATACATATATATACACACACATATGTATATATACAATTATTATCTTAGTAACTATCAGAGAAAACAGTCCTCCTTATCATCTTCTAAACAGTGTATTTAGGGGCACCTAAGTGGCTCAGTGGGTTAAAGCCTCTGCCTTTGGCTCAGGTCTCTGCCTGCCTTTCTGCCTACTTGTGATCTCTCTCTGTCAAATAAATAAATAAAATCTTTTAAAAAATAAATAAATAAAAATAAACAGTGTATTTAGGGGTGCCTGGGTGGCTCAGTGGGCTAAGCCTTTGCCTTCGGCTCAGGTCATGATCTCAGGGTCCTGAGATCAAGCACCACATCAGGGTCCTGCTCTGCAGGGAGCCTGCTTCCCCAAACCCCCATGCCCGCTTCTCTACTTGTGATCTGTCAAATAAATAAATTAAAATCTTAAACACACACACACACCCATTGCTTTAAAAACAAACAAACAAACAATGAACCTAAAAGACCAGAATCCTAAAGTCTGGGGCTAAAGCATAGGGGTTTTCATCTTTTGCAATGTCAATGCCTAGAACACCTTTAAAAATTGCACTTTAGGGCGCCTGGGTGGCTCAGTGGGTTAAGCCGCTGCCTTTGGCTCAGGTCATGATCTCAGGGTACTGGGATCGAGTCCCGCGTCGGGCTCTCTGCTCAGCAGGGAGCCTGCTTCCTCCTCTCTCTCTCTGCCTGCCTCTCTGCCTACTTGTGATCTCTCTCTGTCAAATGGATAAATAAAAAAAAATCTTAAAAAAAAAAAAATTGCACTTTAGATTTCTTTAAAAATCAAAGGATCAGGGATGCCTGGGAGGCTCAGTCAGTCAGGCGGCTGCCTTCGGCTTGGGTCATGATCCCAGGGTCCTGGGACTGAGTCCTGCATTAGGCTCCTTGCTGAGCAGGGAGCCTGCTTCTCCCTCTGCCTTTGCCTGCTTATACTTTCTCATTGACAAATATTTTAAAAATAAAAAATAGGGGCACCCAGGTGGCTCAGCCATTAAGTATTTGCCTTCAGCTCAGGTCCTGATCCCTGATCCTATGTTGGGCTCCTTGCTCTGCAGGAAGCCTGCTTCTCCCTCTCCCACTCTCCCTGCTGTGTCCACTCTCTTGCTCTCTTGTCAAATAAATAAAATCTTTTAAAAAATTAAAAAAATAAGTAAAATAAAAGGATCAAAAACAAACAAAAAAAAAACCCAAAGGATCACACTTACCTTCTGCTAGTGAACACTGAGTATCATATTGCCACCCTGCAGTCTGAGCTGAGTCTGTTCCATTTGAAGTAGTAGAAGAAAGCGCAGATGTTGCTGATTCCTTTGGCTCTGGTCGAGGTGGAGTTGGAGGTGGAGCAGAAGCTCCTACAGGAGCTGCAGGCTGAGGAGCTGTTATAGCATCAATCTCCTTTAGAATGAAAACATTAACAAATGCATTAAGAACCTCAAAACCAGAAAACTGAAGAAATGACAACCACTACAAAAAAATTCTAGGGGGCACCTGGGTGGCTCAGTCGTTAAGCATCTGCCTTTGGCTCAGGTCATAATCCCAGGGTCCTGGGACTGAGCTCTGAGCTGGGCTCCCTGCTCAGTAGGAAGTCCACCCCCCTGCCTGTGTTCCCTCTCCTACTGTCTCTCAGTGTCAAATAAATAAATAATATCTCTTAAAAAGGGGCGCCTGGGTGGCTCAGTGGGTTAAGCCTCTGCCTTCAGCTTGGGTCATGATCTCAGGGTCCTGGGATCGAGCCCCACATCGGGCTCTCTGCTCAGCGGGGAGCCTGCTTTCCCCTCTCTCTGCCTCTCTGCCTACTTGTGGTCTCTGTCAAGTGAGTAAATAAAATCTTTAAAAAAAAAAAAAAAAATCTTTTAAAAAAAAGTTCTATACAGTTTTCAGCTTCTCGAATCAAAACTCTCATCTCCCAACTACATAAGTTCCTCAAACCCTGTAATTCTCTGTTCTTCTCCTCCTTACAACCTTTACAGAAAGAGAAGAGAAAAGAACAGTGTGAAGGGATCAAGGAAGAGAGATGGAAAGGGAAAAGAAGGGAGTAGGAAACATTGAGTGTGACAAAAAAGTAGGCTAATCACTTGAGATCCAGGTCCCAAAGTGGCTTCAATAATTAAAAACCCAAACAAAAGCACCACTAACCGCTAGGAAGTTGGCCAGTGTACTATCAATATCAGCTGACTGGTTTCCATTTGCCTCTTTAGACTGTGCTGATTTTTCGGAAACGTCACTCTCATCATCATCACTGTCAGCATATGCACCAAGTAAGCACAGACCTCCTAGAAGCAAAATGGTAAACAGTGTTAATAACAATGCCAGGATGCCCCAAGAAGTACTCAAGAAAAAAATATGACATGGTTCTTCAGAGTTTACAGATTAGACCACAACCTCAAAATAAATCATCACTGAACTACCACAGAGAGATTTAAATTACATTATGCTTAGAGCTAATAAAATCATTCACATAGCTGCTTGATATCCTTCTCAAAATACACATTCAACCTCATACGCTGTCAAAATAGCACATGGTAAATCTTGAGTTTAGAATTTGTTGCTTTATGGGTCCATCCCAAACAAGCAAGCCAATTAGGGTTTAGTAGATGAAACAAAGATTTTTAAACTAAAAATCTTTCTTTGGTGATTTTTCCTCAAACAAGAAGCAACAAATAATAATGGAATTCTAAGTGCTAGAATCAAAGCATACAACAAAAACCCAGCAACTAATCACCAATGTCTTCCTCAAACTCAAGACGTATCAGGTATGGCCTCTGCGATGCTGCTATGTACACCATTTCCTTTTGTCCTACCTGTGGCCACTCTGTTACAATTAAACAAGCATATATATTCTTTTTATAGATCATTTCATTATAAGTACATTAAATGTTAAACACCAGCTAAACTCTTCAGCTATTAGTAAGATAAAATTTCCCCGTACCTGGCAACATTCTATGTTCTCAATAAATATTTGGTAAATGAACAGACTCATCAGGAAGTAAAACAGTTTTACCATAATTCCATAAATGAATTCATGAAATCACCTAAAAATAAAAATTCCTTTTATCATAGTTCACATTCATTCCTTTAGTCATATATATCTTGCCTTCATTATTTTTAGTATATAAGTTCTTGTACTAAATACCAATCTCTAAAATATTTAAAACTTATTAGGAAGATTTTTAAGTGGACATCTGACAGTTCTCCATTTTCCAATTACCAAGTATTTTATTTCTCATCATTTTGTGGCATGTTCGTCAACTTTCCTGATTTTCTGATAAGAGGTAATAGCCCAGTAAGGTTAGTAATAGGAAAAGAAGCCTTTGTGTATGAAAAGAATCTGCACTTTAGTATTCAGCACTGAGTTTTTGGGTGATGGGGGGGGTTATAAATACTTCCTACAGAAAAATTTTATATATAATCATCTAGATCATTAGCCTTAATTCTACATCCTTTGGTAAAAGGTTCCAACCAGATGAGTTGCATGGAATTTTTATTACAAAATTTCCTAAGCAGGGGTAGGTAGTTCCCCAGACTCAATGTTGGTCTCACAGGCAAGAGGTTTAGCCAAGGCCCCACCTATTCCTTTTTTACCTCAGAGCTTTTCACAGTACACACATCAAACCTCTTTCAAGCTAATAACACAATGACTATTAAACAGGAAAATAAATGAAAATGATTAAACCCAATATATTGGGGAAATAGGCATACTTAATACTGTAGAGACAACATAAATTATTTCTTAAGAATAATGTGGTTACATATACCAAGACCCACAAAACTCTTCAAGTTTCTTTCAGCTACATAGTCCCATTTTTCAGAGTATAACCCCCAATTCAAAATTTTTTCACACAAAGATTCTACAGCTTTATTAAGTAAATAAAGCTGTGAACAACTCAAATGCTCTCAGGGGACTCGTAAAGCAAATTACAGCACAGTACCTGATGCAGTACTAATTCATGATTAATCAGATCATTATAAGATTACACGAAATAATGCTAAGGGGACAGAAAGTAATGCTAAAGGAATAAAAGCAAGATAAAAGCAAGTTGTGAAATGCATTTAAGTTCTAATCACATGAAATTTAGTTCATCACTGATAAGGAACAGGCATGAATTTAGAATAACACTGAAAAAAGTTCTAAGTACTATGTAAAATTACTTAATTTAAAAATAAATAAATAAATAAACAAAACCTCATGGGACCTACTCCAGACCACTACTGAGATGTTGTTTCTACATAAAACCAGAGGAAGCAAGGACATTCTTCAGAGCCATAGTCCCAGCAGTCTTTTTTTTTTTTTTGAGAGGGATGCTGACTGTTCAAACCTCCATAAGCACCATTTGCAAATCAATCCACATTAGGTGGAAAATTATTTCTTAGGTGTATACCTTGCTTGTAAGTTTCAAACAGTTAACTGTGTCTTATTTCTAGTAACTATAACATTTGAACAGTTTTAATTCTTTTGGTCACAGAAACTATTATCAATAGGCTAAAAGCATCATAGTCATCTATTGATCTAATTTAAGAGGCTACTCTGAATTTTTCCTTAGAGAATTTCATATGCATATTACCCTAATGTTCTTCTGCATAAAAGTATTAGACATGCTTGCTCTACTGTATTATAAAAACATTTTAACAACTTTTTTTTTTGAAGTGGCAAATAGAAGGAGAGAGGAACAAGCATCTATTATTTCAGGTGTATTTATATAGCATACAGAAACCTCCAAACTTAAAAGAATAAAATTATTAGATGTTTAGTACAAAACGTATTTTGATCTTTCAAGACATATAAAGAATGGAGAAAACGAACAGTCTTGGCATTTCCTGTATATCCGAATATTCCTTAATGCTAAAAAAAAAAATATTTAATAAGGGCAATTTTCAGCTCCAAAAGTATTCACTAGGTACCCTCAAAGCACTGTGCTGGAAAAGAAATGCACCGAATGAAAGACATTCCTGAGATCTCTGAAGAACACCAAGCTAGCAGGGGAGCCAGAAAACTACAAAACAGCATTAGAAGAAAAGCAGTGCAAAATATCTTGGGTACAGAGAAAAAGCAACAACAAATTTTGCTTTGATTAATGTGTATATACCAGCAAGCCCGCAGAAAAATTTTACTTTCATTTTCAAAAATTTTAAATTTCCATTTATGGGAGAACAGTAAATTTGCGACACTGAAGCATTCAACAAAATATATACAAACCCAATTTGATCTTAAGGAAAGAAAGACCTTGTAGAAAACATGAAAAAAAAAAAAAAATTGTACCTGTTGCTTTAACGGCTGTAGGTCTGGTGGTCATGACTGGTTTGGGAGGATTCGGAACTCTGGGAACCTCCACCACCACTTCCTGCTCATCTGGATTTTTTAAAAAAAGAACAAAAGAAAACCAGTGTGCCAATGGACCAGAGAAAACACTACAGATGACCAAACAATCTTCGATTTGACCTTCCCAGTCTCTATTTCAGCAATCTGAAAACAGGGTGTGTTAAACTCATCACTGACCCAAATAATCGGGAGACGATAAACAAGCATAACTGGCCTCTTCCACGTCACTTTAACATTAAGAATATGATTATGGTACCTGAAATGCATCTGAAATAATGTAAACGTCTAAAAAATACATACCCAATAAATCTCCGGGCTACCACCGGGCCTTTACAGCAACACAGCTCTAGCTACCCAGCCCCCCACCCCGCCCCGCACAGCGCAGGAACTACCCAACGTGATTTTTTAGCGCCCGAAACGGTCGCGGCTTCTCCGGCATCCGGCTCCCGCAGCAGCGCCGCAGTTCCTCTTAATCCAAGGGCCATTGTGGGAACAAACAAGTACTGGGGAACGCACCAGTTTCACTTCTAAAGGAAGTGAAAGGGGCTACAATAAAATGGGTGTGCTGCCTTCTAGAGGGTCCCTCTCGGTTTTGACAAAAACGAAGGGAAAAACGCATGACGTGGGTCGGAAGGCCAGGTTCCCGGTCACGAGGCCTCGGACGAGAAGCTCGTACTTTTCACAAATATCCGTCGTAAGTTGTGCAAAACCGAGACTGCACATCGAGGACACTCGGGATGCCAGGCCGAGCCCCGCACCAGAGATGGCGCCTCTCGGGCAGCCGGGCGAGCGCGCACGGCCCCACGGGCCCCTTGCGCGGCCCCGGGGCCCTCAGCGGTCCTCCCCTGGGGCCCCACGCAGCAGGCCTCGGAGGTGCAGGAAGCCCCCCCACCCCGGCCTGGATTTCTCCTCCTCCCACGGCCCTCGCCGTAGGCCGCAAGCCCCGAGCTCGAGTTTCGGACTCCCCACCTAAGTGTCGGGGCCCCTCGCGCACCTTTACTTTCTGAAGGCGAGTCGTCCGGGGCCGCGGCGGCAGCAGCAGCAGCAGTCACCGTGGTCGTCGTTGTCGGCGGCGGCGGCGGCGGTGGCGCCGCCGGAGCTGGCTGGCTGGGCGCCGCCACCGTCGAGTCCGGCTCCGTGTCGGGCTCCGGCTCCGGATCCCTGCCCGGCGTGTTGCTTCGGGGCCCCGGCGGAGAGAGCTGCAGGATGGGCCTGCGGCCGGGTACCGCCCGGGACTTCTTCCCCATCGCGAGCCCGAGCGCGAGCCGCGAGCGTAGGCCAGCCGAGAGGGGCGGGCGCTCGGCGCGGCGCTGCGTAATCAATATTCATACACCGCGACACCGCCCCCTGAAAGAATCTGCTTTTAACCGGCGGAGCGCGCGCCCGCGCAAGCGCCTTGGGTCCTCTAGGCTCCTCTGGCTTCTCCCCTCAGAGAGGAAGGGCGGGCTTTATCCACGATGCTGGGCGATTGGCTGTTTTGATCCATCGAAGGAGCCAGGAGCCAATGGAAAAGGAAAAAGAGTCAGTGTCAGGCCAATAGCGCGGAAGGGCCTGAATTAGAATGACTTTCCATTACGTCGGACTCCACCCATGCGTCTTGTGCGGAGTCTTTTCTTTATCCCCTTGTCCTCCATCTTGTCCCTGGTCTGGGCTTGCTGTTGGCTGTTTTGTTTTGTTTTAGCTTTTGGGAAGCTGTGCTGCATTTCAGGACCTTTCTAGACTTTCGTCCTGATTATTGTGGCTTACTTTGGGTATGACGTTGAACACTAAATAAAATAGTGTTTTTTTGTTTTGTTTTTAAGATTTTACTGATTTAGGGGTGCCTGGGTGGCTCAGTGGGTTAAGCCACTGCCTTTGGCTCGGGTCATGGTCCCAGGGTGCTGGGATCGATACCCGCATCGGGCTCTCTGCTCAGTGGGGAGCCTGCTTCCTCCTCTCCCTCCTCTGCCCTAAGATTTTATTGATTTATTTGACAGCACAAGCAAGCAGAGGGAGAGGGAGAAGCAGGCTCTCCACTGAGCAAGGAGCGCGATGCGGGACTGGGTCCGGATCTGGGATCATGACCTCAGCCGAAGGCAGCCGCTTAACGGACTGAACCACCCAGGCGCCCTAAAATAGTGGGTCTTTATGCTTTTGTAAATTCTTATCAGCTGGAAAAAATCACTAGACGTTATACTGCATAGGAGGAAAAATCGTAAATTATTGCGATGGGGTACAGGAGCTTACCCAGTCTAGTCCATTCTCAACCTGCTTTATTAGATTTATCTTCCTTTAGCCCTCCGCCCCCCACCTCCACCCCGTCCCCTTCTTACCCCTCTGGAGCCAGCCAGCTAAAGACTAGCGAATACACTAGAACATGGCAAACAAAACCCTCCATTCCTCAATATCCAGCGCAGGCATTCTCTCTCAACCCTGTATCAGTGCTGAGCCCCTCCCCAGTGCTTGACATTCTGCCGTTAAGTCCGTTTTATCCCTTTCCCTCTTCTCAATCTTAAGATATTGAGCGTATTTATTTTTATATCCCCAGCTGCTCAGTTCTTACTAAAACATACTAATAATACCTAACATTTAGTGAGTCCTTACTATGTGTGAGCCACTGTCTAAGCACTTTACAAGCACAATTGTAGGGGTGCCTGGGTGGCTCAGTCCGTTAAGGGGTTGCCTTAGGTAAGGGGATGGAGCCCCATATCAGGTTCCCTGCTGAGCAGGGAGTCAGCTTTTCTCCTCTGCCCCTCCCCCGCTTCATGCTCACTTTCTCCTCGCTCTCAAAATAAATCTCTCTCTCTCTCTCTCTCTTTTTTTTTTAAAGGTGTTATTTATTATTTGAGAGAAAGAGAGAAGCAGAGGGAGAGGGAGAAGCAGACTTCCTGCTGAGCAGGGAGCCCCATGCTGGCCTGGATCCCAGAATGCTGGGATGGTGACCTGGGCTGAAGGCAGCTGCTTAACTGACTGAGCCACCCAGATGCCCCCAAAAGAAATAAAATCTTAAAAAACAAACAAAAACAAACAAGTATAAGTGTATTTGATTCTCACCAGAACCCTGTATGTCATTATCTATAATGTATAGATGATCCCTCAGAATGTTGTTTTTAAATTTTTATCTTTTTTTAAGATTTTGTTAGAGAGAGCGAGCGCGCACAGTGGGGAGGAGTAGAAAGAAGCAGGCTCCCTGATGAGCAGGGAGCCTGACCTGGAGATGATTTCAAGGACCCTGGGATCATGACAGGTACTAAAGGCAGATGCTTAAATGGCAAAGTCACCCAGAAGCCCCCGTATGTTTTTAGGAGTGCCTAGGTGGCTCCATGGGCTAAAGCCTCTGCCTTCAGCTCCCAGAGTCCTGGAATCGAGCCCTGCATCGGGCTCTCTGCTCAATAGGGAGCCTGCTTCCTCCTCTCTCTGTCTGCCTCTCTGCCTACTTGTGATCTCTGTCTGTCAAATAAATAAATAAAATCTTTAAAAAAGATTTTTAATGTTTTTATTAATTATTTTTATTAACATATAATGTATTATTTGCCTCAGGGGTACAGGTCTGTGAATCGTCAGGCTTACACTTCACAGCACTCACCATATCACTTACCCTTCCTAATGTCCATAACCCAAAGATTTTTTTTAAATTATTATTTTTTTATTTTTTAATAAACATATAATGTATTTTTAGCCCCAGGGGTACAGGTCTGTGAATCACCAGGTTTACACACTTCACAGCACTCACCATAGCATATACCCTCCCCAATGTCCATAACCCCACCACCCTCTCTCAAGCCCCCTCCCCCCAGCAACTCTCAGTTTGTTTTGTGAGATTGTCTTTTACGGTTTGTCTCCCTCCTGATCCCATCTTGTTTCATTTATTCTTTTCCTAACCCCCAAACCCTCAAGGTTGCATCTCCACTTCCTCATAGCAGAGAGCGCATGTGATAGTTGTCTTTCTCCCACTGACTTATTTCACTAAGGATAATACCCTCTAGTTCCATCCACATCGTCGCAAATGGCAAGATTTCATTTCTTTTGATGGCTGCATAGATTTCCATTGTATATATACACCACATCTTTATCCATTCATCTGTTGATGGACTTCTAGGTTCTTTCCATAGTTTGGTTATTGTGGACATTGCTGCTATAAACATTTGGGTGCGCGTGCCCCTTTGGATCACTACGTTTGTATCTTTAGGGTAAATACCCAGTAGTGCAATTGCTGGGTCATAGGGTAGCTCTATTTTCAACTTTTTTTTTTTTAAAGATTTTATTTATTTGTCAGAGAGAGAGAGAAAGAGAGAGATCACAAGTAGGCCAAGAGACAGGCAGAGGCAGAGGGAGAAGCAGGTTCCCTGCCGAGCAAAGAGCCCAATGTGGGACTCTATCCCAGGACGCTGGGATCATGACCTGAGCCGAAGGCAGCCGCCCAACCAACTGAGCCACCCAGGAGTCCCTCTATTTTCAACTTTTTTTTTTTTTTAAGATTTTATTTATTTATTTGACAGAGAGAGATCACAAGTAGGCAGAGAGGCAGGCAGAGAGAGAGGGGGAAGTAGGCTCCCTGCTGAGCAGAGAGCCCGACGTGGGACTCGATCCCAGGACCCTGAGATCATGACCTGAGCCGAAGGCAGCAGCTTAACCCACTGAGCCACCCAGGCGCCCCTATTTTCAACTTTTTGAGGAACCTCCATGCTGCTTTCCAGAGTGGTTGCACCAGCTTACATTCCCACCAACAATGTAGGAGGGTTCCCCTTTCTCCGCATCCTCGCCAGCATCTGTCATTTCCTGACTTGTTAATTTTAGCCATTCTGACTGGTGTGAGGTGGTATCTCATTGTGGTTTTGATCTGTATTTCCCTCATAACCCAAAGATTTTATTTTTAAGTAATTTCTACACCCAAGTGGGGCTTGAACTTATAACCCTGAGATCAAGAGAACTTACAACCCAGAGATCACAAGCCATATCCTCTATGGACTGAGACACCAGATGCTCCCAAGTTGTTCTTGTTTTAAGATTTATTCATTTGGGGTGCCTGGGTAGTTCAGTTGGTTAAGCATCTGCCTTTAGCTCTGGTCATTATTTTAGGGTCTTGGGGAGCTCTTCAGGGAGCCTACTTCTCCCTCTGCCATTCCCCCAACTTGTGCTCTCTGGATCTCTCTATCTCTGTGTCAAATAAATGAATGAAATCGTTTTAAAATTATTTGTTTGTTTGTTTGTTATTTTAGAGAGAGAGAGGACACAGGAAGGGAAGAAGGGGAGGGAGAATCTCAAGGAAACTCTTGAGCATTGAGAGCAGATCCTGACTTAGGATTTAGTATCTCCACCTGAGATCAGGACCTGAGCAGAAACCAGGAGTCAGAGGCTTAACTGTGCCACCCAGGGGGTCCCTTAAATTTATGTTTTTTATAAGGTTTTTTTTTTTTAAGATTTAATTTATTTGATAGATCACAAGCAGGCAGAGAGGCAGGCAAAGAGAGGAACAGAAAAACCTGATGCAGGGCTCAATCCCAGGACCCCAGGATCATAACCTGAGCCAAAGGCAGAGGCTTTAATTCACTGAGCCACCCAGGTGCCCCAAATTTACGTTTTTAAAATAATCTCTGCACTCAACGCAGGGGTTAAACTCACAACCCCGAGATCAAACATTGCATGATCCTTTTTTTTTTCTTTTAAGATTTTATTTATTTAGTTGACACAGAGAGAGAGAGAGAGAGAGAGAGAGACACTGAGAGAGGGAACACAACCAGGGGAGTGGGAGAGGGATAAGCAGGCTTCCCACTGAGCAGGGAGCCCAGTGAAGGGCTCAATCCCAGGACCCTGGGATCATGACCCGACCTAAAGGCAGATGCCTAAGTACTGAGCCACCCAGGTGCCCCAAGTTGCATGCTTTTATGAATGAACCAGACAACTTTGGGATGAAAAAGCCATGAAGACAGTGACTTGTCCATTTTGTCCCCTCTTTATGAAATGTACTTTCTGGGACATGAACAGTCAATTTTTGAATGAATGTACTGCATGTAGATATACAGACTTGAAATAAATAGCAAGAGTTTTTTTCTTGTCTATGGGAAAAATATCTGGATTAGTGTCTAAAGTTTAGACTCCCAAGATTTCTGAAAAATTAGCAGCTAGAAATGGGAGAATTTACTGTTTCAAAGCTGTTCACAGTTTTCTGACTTATTTCTTGAGCGAAGAGTATTGAAATATATTGAAATATAGTAGTTTGACGCGCCTGGGTGGCTCAGCTGATTAAGACACTGCCTTAGGCTCAGGTCATGATCCCTGAGTCCTGGGATCAAGCCCCATTATCGGGCTTCCCCTGCTCCTCAGGGAGCCTGCTTCTCCCTCTCCCTTCCCCTCTACTTCTCCCCTGGTTGGTCTCTCTCTCTGTCAAATAAATAAATAAAATCTCAAACAGTATAATATAATATCCTCTTCTTTTTTTTTAATTTTTATTTTTTATTTTTTTTTAAAGATTTTTATTTATTTATTTGACAGAGAGCGATCACAAGTAGGCAGAGAGGCAGGCAGAGAGAGGAAGGGAAGCAGGCTCCCTGCTGAGCAGAGAGCCCAATGTGGGACTTGATCCCAGGACCCTGAGATCATGACCTGAGCTGAAGGCAGCGGCTTAACCCACTGAGCCACCCAGGTGCCCCCCCCTTTGTTTTTAAAGGAAGAAATATAGTAGTTGTACATAGGGTTCAAATGTCTGGGTTCAAAACTCAGTTTTAGCACCTTCCAGATGTGATTACTTGGGCAAGTTTCTTAACAACTATAAACTTGTTTCAGCACTGTAAAATGTGCCAGTAACAGTATTCATAGGGTTGTTGTGAAGTTTAAATGAGATCATAGTTTTAAGATCTTTGCCTTGTACCAGGAACAAAAGAAGCGATCATTATATGGTAGTATTATTATTATTTTTAATGGGTATTTATTTTTTATTTTTATTATTAAAAAGATTTAATTTATTCATTTGAGAGAGAGAGAGACAGCCAGAGAGGGAACACAAGCTGGGGGAATGGGAGAGGAAGAAGCAGGTTTCCCACTGAGCAGGGAGCCCAACGAGGGCCATCCTGGGACCCTGGGATCATGACCTGAGCTGAAGGCGGACACTCAATGACTGAACCACCCAGGCACCTCAGCTATTATTACTATTAATGAGTCTTTTGTTTATACAGATGTCTAGATGCTATTATATAACCAGCTGGAACCAAGTTGAGATTATGAGCTAAACCAGAGTGCACAGAAACGGGAAAGGTTTTTCCCTTGGGGGAACTTACATTTCTGGAGGTGACTGAAATAACTGTAATATTTATAACCAGGGTTCTCAACCCTGACTGTTCATAGAACCATCTGGAGAGCAAGTGCTAAAGCAGTATAAAAATCTAAATCAGGATTGGGGGTGGGAGTACAGAGCCCATATCAATTTTTTTTCTCTTAAAATAAGCTCTATGCCCATCATGGACCCCAAGATCAAGAGCCACAAGCCAGGGGATCCTGGGCGGCTCAGTTGGTTAAGCAACTGCCTTCAGCTCAGGTCATGATCCCCAGGGTCCTGGAATCGAGCCCTGCATTGGTTTGTTTATCTATCTATCTATCTTTCTATTTATTTATTTTAAAAAGTGTATTTATTTAGGGGCACCTGGGTGGCTTAGTCGATTAAGCATCTGCCTTCAGCTTCGGTCCAGACCTCAGGGTCCTGGGATCCAGCTTCTTCTCCCTCTGCTCCTCCTCACCCCCGCTCATGCTCTCTCTCTTCCCTCAAATAAATAAGTAAAATATTTTTTAAAGATATCTTTTTAAGATTTATTTATTTGAGTGCAAGAGAGAGCATGAGAAGAGGGAGGAGCAGAGGGAGAGGAGGAAGCAGCCTGCCAGCTGAGCAAGGAGCCTGACATTGGGCTGGATCCTGGGACTCTGGGATCATGACCTGAGCGACCCAGGTACCCTAAACATTTTTTTTTAAAGTTTATTATTTTTAAGTTTTTTTTTCTTTTTCCCCTTAGATTTTATTTGAGAGCATGGGAAAGAGCACGAGCAAGGGGGGGTAGAGGGAAAGGGAAAAGCTCACCACACTGAGCAGGGAGTCCAATCCCGGGCTCCATCCCAGGACCTGAGTGGAAAGCAGATGCCTAACTGACTGAGCCACCTAGGCCGCCCCTATTTTTAAGTTTTTAAGTGATCTCTATACCCCATGTGGAGCCAAAACTCACCACCCTAAGGTCAAGAGTCACAAGATCTTCTGACTGAACTAGTCACATGCCCCTATTTATTATTTTTTAAATATCTCTACACTCATCGTGGGTCTGGAACTCAAGACCTGAGATCAAGAGTCTCATTCTCCTCTAAGCCAGATAGGCACCCCTATCAATTATTTATTTTTTTTTTAAAGATTTTATTTATTTATTTGACAGACAGAGATCACAAGTAGGCAGAGAGGTAGGCAGAGAGAGAGAGGAGAAAGCAGGCTCCCTGAGCAGAGAGCCTGATGTGGGGCTCGATCCCAGAACCCTGGGATTATGACCTGAGCCGAAGGCCGAGGCTTTAACCCACTGAGCCACCCAGGTGCCCCCAATTATTTTTTTAAAAAGCTCTTTAGGTTATGCTGGGTACCTATAGCTCAGTCTGTTAAGTGTCTGCCTTTGGCTTGGGTCATGATCCCAAGTCCTGGGATGGAGCCCTGCTCCCTGCTCAGTGGGAGTCTTTCTCCCTCCCCCTCCTCTCTCTCTCTCTCATTTGCTCACTCTCTCTTAAATAAATGAATAAATAAAGTCTTTAAAAAAGAAAATAATGTTCTTTAGATTATTCTAATGTTTAGCCAGGGTTGGGTACCACTGGCTTTTGAAGGGGACACATTTTGCTGATTGGCCTCAGAGAAGGTGTTAAGGATCTTGAGGAGGAGTGGGCAAATTACAGCTAAATCAGGCCTTTTAAAGGATTCTACAAACAAATTTCAAAGAATATATGAGAGAGACCGTATGTAGACTACAAATCCTGAACTATTACCTGGCTCTTTACAGTAAAGTTTGCACATATCTAGGCTCAAGGTCAAGAGTCACATGCTCTGTCTGAGCCAACCTAGGGCCCCAAAATATTATTATACTACATTTTTTTTAATACTACATTATTTGATCTTGTGTACTTTACAGAAATAAGTTCATTTAAACCATCAAACCTCATTTACTGGGATATATATTTTTGTTTATACAGGGTGGCATGGGTCATTTGAACAAAAATTGGTCCTTTGATGGTGGAGTTCTGTGCAGACGTGGAAAGTTACCTTCTTCTGGCTTGGTGTTGAGTTACCTATTACAATAAGGTCTCAATTTATGAAAGAACAGTATTATAGGGCTATCAGTTTCTAGGTACAGACAAAATTGGAAAGAACTGTGAAGGTTAAAGGACACATTAGAACCTTCTGATATACTGTGTTCTAGTAGAAAACAATGTACTGGGTTGAGGTAAGTTGTGTAAATTCTGTTACCTACCATGTGAGAGACTTTTTCCCTTTGTTGACTAATTAAATAGAAATTCCATTTAAATGTACATTTCTCTCGGGATGCCTGGATGGCTCAGTGGGTTAAGCTGCTGCCTTCAGCTCAGGTCATGATCCCAGGGTTCTGGCAGAGTCCTGCATCGGGCTCCTTGTTCAGCAGGGAGCCTGCCTCTCTCTCCTCCTCTGCGTGCCTCTCTGCCTGCTTGTGTGCTTTCTCTCCCTTTCTGACAAATAAATGAATAAAATCTTTTTTTAAAAATAAATTTACATTTCTCTCTGCAAGAGGAATGTTGGTGTCAGGCACACCAGAGCAGGCTGGCAACTGAAAGGTGGTCGAAGAATGGGATCTATGGGGATTAATCTTTGTGGTTTGTATAAGCTTCCAGATCTTGCTTTTTAAGTCTGTGTTTTTCTTTACCCCTAAGTGCTCAGTGGAGATTTAGGAGACAACACAGCATGGACTTTGGGAGGGATTCGGAATGGGGAAAGAAAAACCAGTAGTGAACTGGTGAGAGCTGACCTTCAAGCATAGGACTCTCAAGTGTGGCAGCAAGGACGAATGGCAGTGGTGACAATGCACTGTGGACACTGCACGACATGGTTTGCAGAACACATTGGCTTTCTTGGCAGGTCACAAAAATCAGTTATAAACCTGGTAAGAATGGTCAATATGAAACTCGTTTGTCATAAATTCTATTATTCACAGGTGCCATCTTATTGTCACAGGTTGGTAAGGTGGGGACCTGATCTGTTGTATCTTGTTACATCAAAAATTGAAGTTTTGCTCTTAGAGTCACCCCTTTATTTTTATCTATCTTTTATTCATTCATTCAGTTTTAGATAGGCTCCACAACCAGTGGGGGGCCCAATGCAGGGCTTGAACTCAAAACCCTGAGATAAAAGACCTGAGCTGAGATCAAGAGTTGGCAGCTCCATGGAGGCACCCATAATGGTAGCTAAGTACTAAAAAAGTAGGGAGCTCTTTTTTCCTTTTTTTTTTTTTTGGTGGATTGCTCCATTAAATTGTGTGTCATCCTCAAGTAGGGGCCATGCTAATCTTCTCTGTGTTGTTCCAATGTGCTGCCACAGCGACCACAGGAGGGAGCTCTTTTAACTCTGTAATCAGAAAATTTTGAAGTGAAAAAAAAAAAAAATAGCGGTGTTATGAGCTATTGAAATATATCACATGGTCTGGGAAAACAAAAACGCAGACCTCAAGCAGAGAGAGAAGTTTAGTGAAAGTATCTCTACCTTCCGCTCTGGTTGGGACCAAAGTGAAGAAGGTGGAAGAAAATGGAAGAACAGCTGGGTTGGCTCCAGGATGGGTTAGGTCTTGAATCAAAATACTGACAACAGGAAAAACTGGTCAGGGTCGTGTGAACTGCCACCATGAACAACACAAGTGGGTAAGTTTCTGGAACAGGACCAGGCTCAAAATACTTCTTGTTCTCCAAAATGGCTCAAAGAGGATTTGATTATTTTTCAGACTATGGGTTAGGGTCTATTAGACTCATGAAAACATCAGGGTACATAGTGAGTGTGGATACATGTTCTGTGAGATCTTTCTCTTGGTTTTCTATGTGTATATTTGGTTATATAAGTATATTATATATATATTTCTTGCCAAAGTTAGAAACTACAGGTTTCTAGAGCTCTGGCAGGGTAAGGGCTTTCCCAGTTGCTCATTTCATCAAACACTTCGTATTAATCATGGCACAGCTAAAATGAACAAAGAACCATATATCTCAGTTATCTACCAGTAAATGGTACCACAGTGAAGCTCACATTGTTATTTAAAATATATAATGTAAATATGGTATTGACAGTATAAAAAGTAAAGGCTATGGAAAACTCAAGAAAGGTCAAAGGGCATATAAGCAATATACAGATCATTTCCTTAAAAGATAAATTTTAATATACAGAATAAAATCCAAGATTTTGTTTTTCACCTTCCCCAAAATTTGCGGGCATGACTTCTGAATCTGACCAGGAAAGTTTATATTTTGGTCCAATACATTATTACACAAGTAGTATGATCAAGTCCGGCTTGATTATCATAAATCATACAAGTTAACAGAATTTACCTTCAAAATTGGTTATTCTTAGATAAAATTTCCAATTTTTTTCTTAGCTAAGAGTTTACTCAACTTTAGCCTCAGAACCAGATTCAAAATAAGGTATCTTCTTTGACAGCTGGTCATCATTTTAGGTTTAATCTATGCAAATTATTTAATACTTTATTGAGGATCATACAAAAACTCCACAATAAATAATGAAAAGAGTATGCAAAATCATTAGCCTCTGTTTGCAATACAGAAAATACATGTCAGTTCTGGACCAAAATAACTCCATTGAAATACAAAAAGTGACAGGGAAGAATGGAAGGATTTGCAGTGACAGCTTCTGGTGGGGAGCTACAACCAACCAACCACCGTCAGCTATTTTGGAAAGTGAGGGTGGGTTTTAATTTGCAGATAAAGAATGTCTTCGGTAGTTTAAAAAAATAGAAACTCTAAAAAAGCTTGTGAATCATATACAAAAGCAGCTGTTTGAGACCAAGGTTGAAAACCAGAAATTTTGTGTTAGCACCGCCAGCAAGCACAGGTTCTGTGATTCATCTGCCCTCCTCTCTTGCGCAGAATGCAGACGTGATGTTGTATACATCATTTACAGGTATAAAAATTGTCCTGGAATACAGGCTTCCTGTAGGGTAAAGTCTTAAGCCCTAAGAGGCACCAAGCGGTTACAAAGGCTAAGCAACCGTCCGGATCACAAGTTCCGACGATATAATAAATCCCGTGTTGCCTTATCAACTTTTTGCTGGTAGTCCTCCAATTTGTCAAGTATTTTCTGGGATAGCTGTAGGAGAAAAGAAGGGAATTGTTATAGAATAGGTCAAGGACTAAAAAAAGACAAAAGTTTTTAAGCACTCTTGATTTCATCAACCAGCCTCCCCCTTATAATGATATTCGCCGCTCTGCTTCATTTACTCAACATTCAGTACAGGGGTCTGCACTGTGACTACTGATAAAATCCGACTTCTCTGTTAAATGCAGTACCCCAATCCTGTTATCCCAATGAGTCTTCTAAACATGCAAATCACACCAGTATTTTTTTAAATTTAAATTCAACTAGCCAACATATAGTACATCATTAGTTTCAGACATAGTGTTCAATGATTCATTAGTTGCCTGTAACACCCAGTGCTCATCACAGCATATGCCCTCCTAAATGCCCATCACACAGTGACCCCCCCACCCCACCCCCGTATTTTAATAAAAGCATTACAAGCTGTCTTCTGAGAACCAGAGAGGCTACATCTGGCTTAACTAATCATTTTGTAAAGGGATTGGGCCAGCATGTTAAGGGCAACAAATGGCTTCTGCTTTCCCCTTAATCCTTGAGAACTGAAGAGCAAGCTCTAGGAGTAAGTGGTAGTACAAGGGCTTAGGGAAGATCCATGCCTCACGAGAGGACAGACTTACGGCAATGTTGTGACTATTGGCGCTGTTCTCTCCCAGAGCCTGCAGAAGCTGGTCAATAGAAGAGTAAGGGAGCCACACCATTGGAGCTGTTGCAGACAGTGGAAACTGAAAGGGAAAATATCTACTATTTGAAGAACATCTCAAAAGCGGACCATTTCTTTTGGGCAGTTAGTTTCACGGGTTTGAATAACATAAAATTCTTTATTTTTTTTTTTTACAATAAGAAATTGCACATACACGCATACGGACACACAAGTGTACAACCCCTCCTCCCCACCTTGCTTCTCTTTTCAACTGGGAAACTTGTCCTTTTCTCAGTTAAATCAAATGTATGTATGTATGTATGTATGTATGTATGTATTTATTTATTTTCATATGTATTTTTAAATTCATGTCGCCTCTTGTCTTTAAGGAGCCCTAAAGCCTAATGAGGAAAAATGAACTAAAAAAAAATTCTTAATGTCAATGAATGAGACTATTTACAGTCTGAAACTTAATTCCAATTATCTGGGGAAAAAAGTTTGAGAAAGAGAAAGCTCACCTTTCAGAGTTCTCAATACTTTCCCGAGGTAGCTTAAGAGCTTAGCTTTGTAGTTAACTAGACCTAGATTTTAGACCTGGTTTTTCTATTTACCATCTGTGTGAACTTAGGCAACTTACTTAACCTCTGAGTCTCTGTTTCTTCATGCGTTTAAAAAAAGGGTTAAAACAATCTCTCAGAGGTGGCTGTAAGGATTAAACGAGAAAACACTGACAGAAACTCAGCATAGTCTTTGGCACACAGAAAAGAACACTTTGTTTTTAATTACTTAACTCCTCCAAATACTAACTAAAGCTATATTCCTTTGATGGAGAAAAGTGAAATGTATTCCCGTTTTATAAATGGGAAACTGGAGACCCCTACAGTGTCGGTTCCTGATTGTGGAGAAAACTAGTCGTATAACTACAAAGAGTAAAGGTTAAATCCACTATCCTATAGTTCAATTTACTTTCACATCCTGACTTTATTAGGAAGATAAAGTCACAATTAAAAAGAAACATGCATACATGCCTACCTCAATTCCAAAGTACTGATGTCCTTTCCCCAATACAGCATCTACATATTCTGAAACCAAATCCACAGCTTCTTCTAAAAGGTCATAGTTTAAGTACAAACGGAGCAACTCAGCAGCATCAACCTTCTGTAAAAAGTCAGAGATTACGAATATCTACCTATTTCCATGTTACCTAGGCAATAACTGAAGAATGCTGTGTGTCTAATTCCCTGGCATTTATACTTCTCAATATAAGTAAATGAGCATTTGAGTTTCCTTATCTTGGGATAAGGGCTGGATTCCTAAGAGCCCAGTCACTTCTGGGTACCCTGTGAGACTTTATCTTGTTAAGTGGCCTTCCTGCCCTATTTTGTGATCTAAGGCACACTTTATTTATTTATAAATTTTTAAAGATTTTATTTGTCAGACAGAGAGAGAGAGAGAGGACAGAGAAAGAGCACAAGCAGGGAGAGGGAGAAACAAGCTCCCTGCTGAGCAAGGAGCCCAACACAGAACTGGATCCCAAGACCCTGGGATCATGACCTAAGCCAAAGACAGATAATTATGACTGAGCCACCAAGGAATCCTAGACGCATTTTATTTAACACTTTTCTACTTCAGTTTCCACAGTAGTAGTAAAAGTTAACATACCTTCTCAGAAATACTGAATACTGAAGAGCAATATGTTCATATTATCCTCAGAAATATATGAATGACAAATGCAAAAGAAGTTTAAAGAATTATCAACTTGAAATACCTGAGTTAGGGGCACCTGGGTGGCTCAGTCGGTTAAGTGTCTGTCTTCAGCTCAGGTCATGATCCCAGGGTCCTGGGATCGAGCCCCACATTGGGCTTCTTGCTCAGCAGTGAGCCTGCTTTTCCTTTTCCCTCTGCCTGTCTGCCTGCTACCCCCCTGCTTGTCTCTGTCTCTCTTTGTCTCTCTGTGTGTCAAATAAATAAATAAAATTAAAACAAACAAAAAAACAAACCTGAGCTAAATTTGTTTAACTCAGGGTGAAACAAAAGTGATTACAACTTTGGTTTGGAAGGGCTCTGCTAATTAGGCAATAACGCTTTCTATATTCTGATTTGATCACAGTCCTTTTACCAGCTTAACCGCCTTTTCTACTTTCTAACTTAAACAAGTAACACCCCCCCCCCCCAAAGGAGATAAACTTTCCTGATTTTAAGCTTTACAGTCTCTTTCCCTACCCTACCCAATGTATTTCAGATATAGTTTTCAAACTTAAGCATGCACTGTATCAAATTACAAGCTTGTTAAAATACAGATCCCAGATCCTAGCTACAGATTAATCTGAATGTTAAAGTGTGGAATGGGGCTCAGGAATCTGTATTTGAAGAAGCCCACTACCCAACTAATTCTGAGGTAGGCAGTCCAAAAATCCAATTTTGACAAAAACTTAAACCCTGTTTTAGTTTTGAAAACTACTCTACTCACTTCTGTGAATTTTTTGAGTAACAGTAAATACTGTGTCACACATATAGTCATTGTTCTAAGTATATACTCATTGTTCTGTGAGCAAATAAGCAGGCATTAATTTAATCACTAACCTGCAGAACTTTAATTCTAAACACCCAGTACTCCATACGGAATTAAAGTTAAGCTATTCTTAGTGTACTTAACTAACACTGAGAAGCTGCCCAAAGCATAGGTCAGTATATATCCATAAATTACCACCTTTTCTTTTTAATCATCTCATGAAATTTATTCTTAATTGTAAACATCAGTTTCTTACTCTGTACAAATTAAGATACCATTTACCTTGTAACTGTTTATAAGCCAGTTAGGCAGAGGCACTCCATGAGACAACAGCTTGTTGATTACACAGTGGTGATATAAATTATTCTGGACTTTGTACCTTTCCAGGTAAGTCGATAATAGTCGCCATGCTTCATCTGTGGCACTTGAAGAAAGCAGAAGGGACTAATGAGTTCTAGATTCTTTTTTTTTTTTTTTTTTAAAGATTTTACTTATTTATTTGACGCAGAATGAGAGAGCACAAGCAGTGAGGAGTAGCAGAGGGAGAGGGGAGAAATATTCTCCCCGCAGAGCAAGGTGCCTGATGTGGGACTCGATCCCAGGACCCTGGGATCATGACCTGAGCTGAAGGCAGAGGTTTAACCAACTGAGCCACTCAGGTGCCCCGAGTTCTAGATTCTTAACAGATATTTATAGCACCATTCAAAGCATGTATTTATAAGGAAAAAAAAAATCTTTAGAGACTCACAACTGAATTGGTAATATAACTAAATGGCAACTAATATTATTAGGGTCAGTGTGGTTTAGGGATAGTATTAGAAACCAAATGACTTGGATTCTATTTCTCTCCCACTAACTACATCTTTAGTTGACTACACAATTCAACTAACTTCTTTGTTCCAGATCCCTAAAACAAAGAAACTGGCTCAGATCACTGTTTCCAACCCCAATCAAGCATTAGACTCATGTAGAAGCTCTGTTTTAGAAGATGAGGGTGATGTACCTGTATTTTAGTAGTGATACTGATGTGCTAATTTAGGGATTGAAAACTAATGTCAGAGCACCTCCAAATTGTAAAATGTTCCAATTCTAAAGCACCAAGCTGTGCAAGAGAAATCGTAAATTCTATTAAAGGGAGGGAAGTTTTCTGAAGGTGAAGGTTAGAAAAGGGTTCTAAAGAAGCAGAAGTGCATTCAGTAGACACTAACTGGGTGCATGAGGGAAGTATTTGGAGGGTAAGCCCTTTTGGGGCGGATGAGCACCAGGGCTGTACCTAGACTCCTTAGTGGTGATGACAGATGAGAGCTGATTGGCTGCTAGCCAGGACCAGGCTTCTGCTTGCGCCGCCTCGCCTCCCAACTGCAACTTGATGCATCTGCAATGAAAACGTTTCCACACATGGTAAACTGACTTGCTGAAAAGAACCACATTCTTTTGTTACCAAAACCAGAGATGAGATGATAACTTTAGCTCCAGTCTGCTGCACCTTCCTCAGAACCACACAAATGAATGACCTGCAAGGCCACTGGTGTTAGGGGGTCATTTACTTCCAAAGGAAAATTTCTGAAAGTTTAATATTTAGGTACAAGGCATTATTAAAATGAAGAGAAGATATGCCTTTTCTAAAAAGGACACCACTATTTGGACCACATATCCTACTATCTTGGGGGAATGTGGGGCTAGGGATGCCAAATTTTTGACTTCTCAAGAGAAGTTATAAATCAAGATTTAAAAAAAATTATAATTAACTAAAAGAAATTTTAAAAAGTCATCGTGGTGGGCTAGAAAAAACACTTCTTCAAAGCACAACTGGCTGTGACCACTGGTTCACACTGGGCAGCAGTGCAATATTTCTGCATTAGAAAATGAAGACAACAGAAAGACAATTTTAAACATACTTGAAAGCAAGTCCCTCGAAGACTGGTGTTAAGGGGAGCTTAAAGGTCTGACAGAGTGATATGGCAGTGTCAAAAAGGCCAGCCTGAACCAAGAGAGAGACCATCTCCTCTGCTGATGAACTTCCTGTGGAAATCAAAAAGAGTTATTTTAGTGGCAACTGGTGCCTGCCAGTGACCTGAAGTAGCCTCTGGGGACAGGTCTCTCCAAGGAGCAGGGAGAGGCGCTTGGCCTGTCTGGCATGCTGGTCTAGCACACCGTGTCTAGCCTGCTGTCTGTGTCCCCAGACTGCCGTGTGACTACCTGCAACCGCAACTGCCGATGGGTCGTGCTGAGCTAGAGTGAGGCGAATGCGGGCCAAGGAACACTCTTTCTCGAGGTCGCCCAGTTCCAGGATTTCAATCTGCCGATTGGCTAGAAACCAAAGGAAAATATGTTCGATTCCCAAAGTGCAAAGGAAGTGTCTATCATCACTGCCTATTAACTTAGCCTGTCAATTCCCACTACACATTAAGTAGTTCAATGTCAATTCCAAAGGCACCGGAAGGAAATGGCGGTGGGAAGAAGGAGGGCTCCGTAAAAGTGAACTTAAAAATAAAGCAACAGCCCTGCTTCCAGCATGCAGCTCGGTTAAATCAAGCTACTCCAGTAAAAACAGCTGCAGCTGAGATGCTTACAATGTGTTGTACACAGAATTTCATTTAACTATTACAACTCAGAAATGCTGTTACTGGGTCAGAAAGAAAGGAACATGCCCACAGTGAGAGAAGCAGAATTAAGGGTTGGTGTGTCCAACCCCAGAGCAGTATTAGGGTTGATGTGTCCTAGAGCCCAAGCTCTTTAAGGAGGAATATCATGTCTCCATGGTGATATCCAAGGAGCCTGCTGAAACAAGTTTGATACTATGCTGATTTAAATACTGCAAACAACACTCTTTTTAAAGCATTTTCATTCCTCATATAGCCATATGAAGTTTTCAAAGAGCAACCAGATAATTTTTAGATTAAAATACTGAAAATAAGCTAAAAGAAACGTTACAGTATTTTTACATTGCTCTACATGTTACAATCACTATATAAAACCACACATTTAATACAGATAATACTATAACACAACTACATAATTACTGCTTAAGCCAAGAATCCACAGGAGACCCCCAACTCACTTGGAGCAGCTGTGCATTCTCCATCATGATTCCTCTTAGGGGATGCTCCAGGACGATCATACTGAGAAGACAAAACAAGTAATTAAAAGTTAATGAAAAGTTGAAAAGTTAGTATAAGTTGACCCCTGAACAACATGAGGGTTAGGGATGCCAATGCCCTACATAGTTGAAAATTTGCATATAACTTCTGACTCCTCCAAAAACTTAATACGTAATAGCTTGCTGTTGTCTGGATGCCTTACCAAGAACATAAACTCTCATTAACATATATTTTTATGTTATCTGTATTATATGCTGTATTCTCACAATAAAGGAAGCTAAAGAAAAGAACATGTTATTCAAAAAATTGTAAGAGAAATACATTTACATTTTTAAAAAGATTCCTTAAAAATTTATTTATTTAGACAGAGGATGTGTGAGTGGGGGCAGAAGGAGAAGGAGAGGGAGAATCACAACCAGACGCTGCGCTGAGCCCAACACGGAGCTCATCCTCATGAATCTGAGATCATGACTTGAGCTGAAATCAAGCGTCTGGCGCCTGATTGAGGCACCCAGGTGCCCCTACATTATTCCATTTATTGAAGACAACTGTGTGTAAGTGGACCTGCACAGTTCAAACTTGTGTTACTCAAGGGTCATCTGTATCTAATTTCGATATTACTAACTCAGTATTTGTGATCCAGAGCTTTCATGCTTAAATTCTCTCTACATAAATTATGTTTATTTCAACTAGCATGGCACTTACAAAGGTTCTGTAACTACGGAGTTGTTTGCCAAGTTGACCCACTTAGCTAGTTCTAACAGTTACTGGGTCTAAGGATGTTGACTTAACCTCCATATAAAGCACCTGACCTTCCTTGGTTCCAGAGTTATATTCTCCACCACAGACCCTGGGAAACAGCCTAGTACATGCACGAATGATATACAACATGAGTAGCTGCACATATATGACGCCATCAGCACTTTTTAAAAGTGTAAAACAGTTATGTGTAGATGGAATTAACAAAAATGAATGAAATAAAAGCAGCTACCATTTACTGAGCACTTTTTGCAGGCCAGGCACTGTCACTGTTCTAAGCACTCTACATGAATTACCTCATTTAATACCCAAACAATCCTATAAGGCAGATATCATCATCACCATGATCATCCCTATTTTATACAAGAGGATAATTGGGTAGCAAAAAATTAAGTAATTTGCTTGAAATTAGGTTTAACTCAAAACCATTCTGCAAGTACTTCTTCCAACAATAATTCTAAACTTGAGAACTAAAGGGGTGGTAATATATAACAAAGGAATTGCTGCAAAAATAGATGAAGTTCATAAATATCCCAGCAGAAATTTTAAACAAAATGGAACAAAACGAGGTGATAGTTTCAAAAGGACCAAGCCAAGTTAAGTGAAATGATCCCCAAACTCCAAGGTGGAAAGCTTTCATACCACTGCACCAGATGCTGGGTGTACAATCCATGCATATTCTGGACGAATAAGTCGTAAACAGTTAACAGCAGCCAAATAACAGTTGCCTTGTTTCTCAAGTCCCCGCAGAGTTCGAACCTCTCTGCCAAGACGCATTCCGTACTCAAACATCACTGTACCAGCTAGGAGGCAATAATAAATTAAACATCAGAATTTCAAAAATGTGTTTTAGAGGGATGCCTGGCTGGCTCGGAACAGCATACAGCTTTCAAGTTTCAGCTCCATGTTGGGTGTAGCGATTACTTAAAAAATAAAATCTAAAAAAAAAAAAAAAGTTTTAGAAACTTTGTTATACTTACCAAATATTAAAACGTAAAACAAAACTGATTTAACTTAAAACCACACAAAAATCGTGTGTTGGTGAGGATGTGGAAAATCTGGAACCACTGTACACTGCTGGTGGGAATGTAAATTGATGTAGCGGTTATATAAAACAGTAGGGCAGATCCTCAAAAAATTGAAAATGGGGGGCACCTGGGTGGCTCAGTGGGTTAAGCAGCTGCCTTCGGCTCAGGTCATGATCTCAGGGTCCTGGGATCGAGTCCCGCATCGGGCTCTCTGCTCAGCTGGGAGCCTGCTTCCATCTCTCTCTCTCTCTGCCTGCCTCTCTGCCTACTTGTGATCTCTGTCAAATAAATAAAATTAAAAAAAAAAAATTGAAAATGGGACTACCTTGTGATCAGCAATTTCACTTCTGGGCATAAAGCCTGAAAACTGAAAGCAGGGTCTTGAGGGGATACTTGTATGCCCTTGTTCACAGCAGCCATTACTCATAATGGCCAAGATGGGGGCAATCCAAGTGTCCATTGATGGATGGATAAACAAAATGTGACATATACATATAAAAGAAGAAGGAAGCAATTCTGTCACATACTATAACATGGATGAACTCTGAAGATTATTAGGCTAAGTGAAATAAGCCAGTCACAAAAAGACAAATAAGATATGATTCCAGTAGCCAAATTCACAGAGACAGAAAGTAGAATGATAGTTGCTAGGGGCTGGAGGAAGTAGAAATGGGAAGTTGTTTAATGAGTTTAGTGTTTCCATTTTGCAAGAGGAAATTGATTACACAGTAATGTGAATATACGTAACACTACTGAACACTAAAAATTGGTTGTTATTTATGTGGATTTTATTACAATTAAAAAAAGAAAAATCTGTAAATGTTATTTCTGATATTCATTCATTCATTCCATTTTTTTTTTTTAAAGATTTTATTTATTTGAGAGAGAGAGCAAGCATGAGAGGAAGAAAGTCAGATGGAGAAGCAGGCTCCCTGCTGAGCAGGGAGCCAAATGTGGGACTGGATCTGGGAATCCAGGATCATGACCTGAGCTGAAGGCAGTCGCTCAACCAATTGAGCCACCCAGGCGCCCCACTCATTCATTTTAAAAGTGATCAACACCCAACATGGGGCTTGAACTCATGATCCTGAGATCAAGAGTTGTAAGCTCTACCAACTGAGCCAGCCAGGTGCCCCTACTTCTTTTAGATACTACATTCCCAGATAGTACAAAAGACTAGAGTCCTAGTTTCAGCCACATTTTTACCTAATTCCACCCAGTGCAGCCAAGAAATGTTTGGATGCTCTGCTCATGAATGAATTATCTTTACAATACTTGAGTCACACGGGCTGAGTGAGATACTGAAAAACATCTTGTTCTGAGGCAGCATGAGACTCCAGAAACCAAACGGCATTTAACATTTCTTTTAGTTTTTTTTTTTTTTTTAAAGATTTTTAAAATTATTTATTTGACAGACAATGATCTCAAATAGGCAGAGAGGCAGGCGGGCGGGGGTGGGGGATGGAGGCTCCCTGCCCAGCAGAGAGCCCGACACGGGGCTTGATCCCAGGATCCTGGGACCATGACCCGAGCTGAAGGCAGAGGCTTTAACCCACTGAGCCACCCAGGCGCCCCTTTCTTTTAGTTTTTAAATGGAAGTATTTTTCATTCCAACAGTTTTAAAATTCATATAATTTTACTTAAAATGAAATTGACGGGGTGCCTGGGTGGCTCAGTAAGTTAAGCGTCTGCCTTCGGCTCAGGTCACTATCCCAGGGTCCTGGGACGGCCCCGTGTCGGGCTCTCTGTTCAGCGGGAAGCTTGCTTTGCTCTCTCCTCTTACCTGCCATCCCCTCTGCTTGTGCTCTTTCTTTCTGTCAAATAAATAAAATCTTAAAAAAAAAAGAAATTGACTTGACTTTCCCCCATCAACAAATGTTTCCGAGTGCCTGCCATATTAAGACATTTTTTTAGAAGCACAAGTCTTGCTCCAGAAAGATCTGAATATTAATTCAGCTAAAGTGGTCTTTTTTTTTTTTTTTAACATTTTATTTATTTATTTGTGAGAGAGAAAGCACAAGCAGGGGTGGAGGAAGAGAGAGAGAGGGTGAAGCAGATTCTCTACCGAGTGGGAAGCCTGATGTAGGGCTCCATCCCAGGACCCAAAGATTGTGACCAGAGCCAAAGGCAGATGCTTTAACTGACTGAGCCACACAGGTACTTCCAACTAAAGTGACCAGGTTGATGTAATGGATATTGCTATTGTAAAAACAGTGAGAGATCTTTAATTATCTACATGTCCCCTCTGTGTGAGTCAAGAATATAAGGAACATGCAAACATGTTTCACCATTAGGAAAATTAAGAATAAGGTTTATTAATTACTTCCATCTATTCTTTCAATGAAAATCAGCAATAAACCTTATGAAAAGTTCTCTGAGTGAAAACGGTAAAAAATATTACTAGTTCCAAGGGAAATCCACAGTGGTTATCTCGTAAAATGTGATCTTAAAACAGACATCAATCCCTTTGCATTTTAGCTGTTCTTTCTTTTTTCTCCATCTCAAAGATTTTACTTTTTTTAAATTTTTTTATTTTAAAGATTTTATTTGACAGACAGAGATCGTAAGTAGGCAGAGAAGCAGGCAGAGGCGAGGGGAGGGGGAAGCAGGCTCGCTAGTGAGCAGAGAGCCCGACACATGGAGCTGGATCCCAGGACCCTGGGATCATGACCCTAGCCAAAGGCAGAGGCTTTAACCCACTGAGCCATCCAGGCACCCCCATTTTAGCTGTTCTGATAAAGACTTCATTAATCATCATACAAGTCCAAACTAAGATACAGTCTTTTTTTCTTTTTTTAAAGATTTTATCTATTTATTTGACAGAGATGACAAGCAGGCAGAGAGGCAGGCAGAGAGAGAGGGGGGAAGCAGGCTCCCTGCTGAGCAGAGAGCCCAATGTGTGGCTCAATCCCAGGACCCTGGGATCATGACCTGAGCTGAAGGCAGAGGCTTTAAACCACTGAGCCACCCAGGCGCCCCCAAACTAAGATACATTCTACAAAAATGACTGGCCTGTCTGTACTCTTCAAAAATATCAAAGACATCAAAAGGCAAAGTCAGACTAAAAGAATTGCTCCAGATTAAAGGAGACTAAAGACATGACAAATAAATGTAATATGTGATTCTGGATCAGGGGATAAGGACAGTATGGGAGGAATGTGCTATTAAAAAAAAAAATCACATTAGCATATTTATAGTTAATTCATGAAATTAGTTTTATTTCCTTAATCTGATAATTGTATTGAGGTTATCTAAGAAAACGTCCTTAGCAAATGCATCTCAAGCATTTATATATCGAAACAAGAGTCTACAACTTACTCTCAAAACAATCAGCAATAAGATACGGGCAATAGCAAGCTGGCACAAGAACTCAAAGCCAGCCACAAAAATTCCAGATGCCTCTAGTAAAAGTGCATTTCTTTTAATATCAGACAGAAGATATAGATAGAATGACATCTCACTGAAGATTCCTAAAGAATGTTCTAGAATGGGATAAGTGCATGTCTTTAAGGCTAGCAGGTAATCCTCAAAAGGGTGAAGCTAATCTTGTAAATAAACATAATTTCCCCAAACGCCTATAGAGAACACTCATTCAGTGGTGAAAATAAGGTAAAAATTACTTAGGTCAACAGCATTTTTATAAAACATGATTAAACTGCTAAAGTTGCCCCTAACAAATTGGCTTCAACTGCTCACCCTTTCGGTAATTGTGGCGAAAGACGTGAAAGGCATAGAGGAGCTCATAGTAATTGTGAGTCATAAGGTCCACAGCTCGTGCGCGTGATTCAATTATTGCCACAACCTAACAAAGGGGAAGCAATCAGATATCAAAGTTAGTAGGGAGCATGACAACTGCCACAGCTGTGTCCAGTCATCAGCGGACAACTAAAATTACCTCGTTATGCAGATTCACATAAGGAAACTCTACAAGATCCTGTAGCTGTGAGCGTTCACAAAGAACTACCACCAGCTGCCGCAGACAATCTAACTGCCTACGAGGAAAAAAAAAAAGGGACATGAGGACAAACTGTCTCAGTGGATTAAACAAGGCTGGTAAATTGTCTTTAAAAAAGACTGAGCTTGACTACCTGCTAGAATCAGGAATTTGGGTTAAGGCTTCATATGCTTGGCTATTGTGACCCAAATCCAAATGATGTTTGAAAATGCATGTCCTCAAGGTAGCCTAAATGTCAAATAAAGGGAAAAAGAACAATGGCAATTAAAATGCCACGTCCATGCCAAATCCCAAGGGAAATAACTAGATTATAGTTAGTTCTTACCTGACTTTTCCAGTCACCACCTACTTCAGTTAATATTGATGAAGCCAATTGAATAACCAGCTCAGGCAAGCCAACAACATCTAGTAGACGCAAAACCTGAGGAGAAACAGGAGTTTCCATTAAAATTAATATGGTAGTGCACTTCAAACTGAAATAGGAATTAATCAGATAACTAGTTAAGATGAAGATTAAATCAAAGACGTTGACTACAAGACAGGATTATTTGGTTACTATTTGACTTTCCTTTAGGGGCGCCTGGCTGGCTCAGTCGGAAGAGCATGCGACTCTTGATATCAGGGTCGTGAGTTTGAGCCCCACGGTGGGTGTAGAGATTACTTTAAACAAACAAACAAACAAATAAATAAATAAAGACTTTCTACTGTCAAATAACAGGCTGTAAAATTTCCTATTGGGTCTTTTACGTTCGATGTTTAGTACACAGTGGGTACTCAGTATTTGTTAAAGGAACACACTATATTTCACTGCTAGTAACTATTTAGTAACTTCTAGTAGCTAGTAACTAAAGTAGTAACTCCTAGTAACTGTTTAGGTCACAGATGAATTTAAAGCCCAGAAAATAAATTGCCACCATAGCCTTATAAACCCCTGAAGAGAATAATGTTTGAGATAATCCATTTCTAAACAAGATAGTACAGTGCTCTTCAAACTTTTTTGATTGCCCACTCTATTAACAATGTCTGTGTACACATGTGCACATGTATTATACTTATGTACACACAGCTCTCTAATTTATTTTAACACACTCAGCATATGAATTTATAGAGATGAAATAGATAAAAATCATTTTGAATTATTTTTATTAGTACTTATTTATTCTTTTCTTTATTAATAGTATAAAACACCTTTTTGTTTTGGGTGCTTAGTTTTTATTTTATACTTTTTCTTGAAATATAACGTATATTTAGAAATGTACATAAATTCTAGATACACAGCTGATTAAATGTTCATAAAGTAAACATATCCATGTAACAAGCACCTAAAATAAGAATTAAAACATAACAGCATTCCAAAGCTCCCAGATGACTCCTTCCAGCTTCTTCTGACTTTTACTTGTTCCGTTTTTAATTTCATGGAAATCGAATCTTATGGTATGTATTTTTTTGTGTTTCTCTTACTTTGCTTAACATGTTTATAAGACTGATCTATTATTATATGCACAATTTCCTTTCATTGCTGTGGTAGTCCATTCAAAGAATATACCATAATTTATCGATCCATCCAGTCAATGGACACTTGAATTTCCAGTGTATGAGTTTTATAAATACCTGCCTGGATCATAATTGCACATCGTTTGGGTAAATATGTACATGTTTCTGGATATAGTCAGAATTGGAATAACTAGGTCATAGGGTGTATCAATGATTGCAGCTAGTAAATATTAAGTTTTTCTTCTTAAAGATTTTACTCATTTATTTGTTAGAGAGAGAGAGATGGCACAGCAAGGGGAGCAGCAGGCAGAGGGAGAAGCAGGCTTCCCACTGAGCAGGGAGCCTGATGTGGAATAGACCCCAGGACCCTGGGATCATGACCTGAGCCAAAGGCAGATGCTTAACCAACTGAGCCACTCAGGCACCCCCCAACAGTTTTTCAAAGTAGTTGTAACCAATTCATACTCATTACAGGTGATTAGGATACATTTAATGCCTTGATAATTTTCTTTCCTTTTTTTTTTAAAAGATTTTATTTATTTATTTATTTATTTATTTGAGAGAGAGAGAGAGAGAGAGAGAGAGCAGGAGCAGAGGGGAGGAGAGGGAGAAGCAGACTCCCAGCTCAGCAGGGAGCCGCACGTGGGACTCGATCCCAGGACCCTGGGATCATGTCAAAGGTAAAGGCAGACACTCAAACCTATGGAGCCACTCATGTGCCCAATAATTTTCATGGTTTCATATTATCTTGAGTTGACATTTTAATTCAAGGTACACTTACTTATATATTTTAAAATAGTATTCCTGAGAAGTCCAACTGTTATCAGTTGATTCTTGTCAGTTCTGATTATAGACTGTTACTGTTTTTACCTTGCAATATGGCTGATGAAGAGCCTGTATCAAAGGGAGAAGTATCAGCCCTATATTGTCCTCATTTGCTTGTACTTTCTTAGTCTGGCTTCTCTGAAGGAATTTTTAAAAAAATTGTGGAGGTGATTTTTATTAAAATGAAGCAATATCATGTGTAAATCAATTTAACTGGGCAAACATAATTTACTGAAATTGAATGGACTAGCGTAGATGCTCCTCTAAATGCACGTCCCAGCTGTGACACCCTCCCTCTCTCTTCAGATCATCTACCTTGAAACTAAATGAGAAGTGACCACGTGGTAAAGGACCACATAAGAGCACCAGAGTTGATCCTTATATTAAACATTAGCATTTTTTTTTTTTTTTTTTTAGATTTTATTTATTTGACATAAGCAGAGGGAGTGGGAGAGGGAGAAGCAGGCTTCTGCTCGCTAGGCAGGGAGCCCGATGTGGGGCTCGATCCCAGGACCCTAAGATCATGACCTGAGCTGAAGGCAGCTGCTTAACCGACTGAGCCACCCAGGCGCCCAAAACATTAGCATATCTAAATTTATTCTTTTGTGAGAGTTCTAGTATTTTCTTCCCAAGGCCCGCTTTGGGGTCCATTGGAGCAGTGATTTTTCATGTTTTTTGAATCAGTAAGTTTCTTGTGATGAAAGCTACAGAACTTCTCCACAGAAAAAATACAAGCATCATTTTGCACAAAATTTCAGGGGATTTATCAATTCCTCAAATCTAGCCAGCCTCGATTAAAAATCCTTAGAATTAGGGGTGACCAGCTGACTCGGTGGAGTGTGCAACTCTTGATCTTGGGGTTGTTGAGTCTGAGCCCCACAGTGAGTGTGGAGATTACTTAAAAACAAAAACCCTGGGGCGCCTGGGTGGCTCAGTCAGTTAAGTGACCAAGTCTTGATTTCAGTTCAGGTCATGACCTCAGGGTCGTGAGATTGAGCCCCTTGGCAGGCTCCATGCTGAGCCTGCTCAGCATCCCTACCCTGCTCATGTGCTTTCTCTCTCCAAAATAAATAAATAAAATAAATCTTGAAAAAATCCTTTGAATTCAAAATAATTTCATCAGAAGGATGTGGATGGTTATTAAGAGCTATAAATCTATTTCAGTAAAAATTCATCTATCTTGTGGTGCTGGTTGGCTCAGTCAGTATAGCATGTAACTCTTGATCTCAGGGTCATGAATTCAAGCCTCACAATGGGTACAGAGCTCACTTTACACTTGATCTTAGCCAAAAGGCCGAGAAGCGATACAGAGCTCACTTTAAAAAAAAAAAATCATCTGTCTCTTTTACAAGCAAGGAACCAAATGGTTATGCCTGTCTCTGTCGCATTTTTCTTTTTGGTGGGAAATAACAGGTAACAACAAATAGTTACCTAAAGCTTAAACATCAAGCATGGTTAAATGTTGTGGTGACAGACACAGAGACTTCAATGAAATGAGGCTTGAGGCTTGACTCTCTGGGAAAAGGGGAATAGCAGGTAGAAAGGTCTTGAGGGGAACAGAGTGTACGCCTGGCTTGCATGAGATAGTAAGCACACCACTCTTTCTAGAACTAAATGACCAGAGAAAACACTGATGGGAAGAAAGGTCAGGAGGGACAGCGAGGTCCAAATCTTAAACTAAGGCTAAATACAGTATTCCAAGTTAATTCCTTGAGCTTTAGGCAAGACTAGTGTCAATAAAGTTCTGATGACCACGCTAATAAACTGGTATCATGATGGGAATTTCACTTAAGTTAGAAACACTCACCTATTTTATTAAAATACACATTTCTTTAATTTCTCCAGGCAAATTCGTTTCTCTTCTCTTGGAAGTTCAGGGAATGATTAAGTTTTTACATTACTTTTCTTCCCAAATATCAAAACAATGATTTCAGATACATTTTTACACAGGGTGGTTTAAGAAGGACCAAACTACATCATAATGTACCTTATCATAATACTGCATCTTGGGGGTGGACACAATCTCTCCATCCTCTGAGCGAATCAAGCGATCCAAGAACTCCTCTTTGCCCACCTCAGATGCTGCATGGCGGAAGCAATCCAGAGCCTGGAGAAATAAAAGAATACAAAATGACTTACAATGAACTGTTCTAGCTGCTTAAGTCACCGGTGTGGAGGATAGGGGAGGGGAGCGCGGGGTGGGGGAAGGGCAGGCTGGTTTCAGGTGCTAAAGGAAAGCCAAAAAAGAAAAATTAAGACTTGGCTACATTTACAATGTCTGCCATTCTAAATTCTATTTGACACATTATTTAATATTTTTCTTTAACTTATCTCACTTTTTAACTTAAATGCTATTAAAAAGTTAACTTTAATAAGAAAATTGACGGATAAATATACAGTAGCATAGTAACATGTTAACATTTGTAGAATTTGAGTGGTGAGTATATGATTGTTTATTTTAAGTGTTTAAACTTTCCTGCATGTTTGAAAATTTACATAAACAGGATGTCAGGGAACAAATCAGAAAGGTAAACTTTGGGGCACCTGGGTGGCTTGGGTTAATTAAGCCTCTGCCTTCGGCTCAGGCGATGGTTTCAGGGTCCTGGGATAGAGCCCCACCATCAGGCTCTCTGCTCGGCAGGAAGCCCCGCCTCCCTCTCTGCCTACTTGTGATCTCTGTCTAATAAATAAATAAAATCTTAAAAAAAAAAAAAAGTAAACTTCCATAATGAGGATGAGAAAGCAGCATAAAATTAAAAAAGTATATGATGAAAACATGTAACTGAGTAATAAATTTGATTTACAAAATTCATCCCTAAAAACACCAACACAGAGGCAAAAGGGTTTTAATGCCTTCTTCATGCTTTCCCATGTTCTAACTAATTTGCAAAGCACATGAAAGCTGAACAACCCCCATATGGTTCTTGCTGGTACTAATCGTCTTTATTCTTATCTAGAGGATTCCACGCCTCCCATCCCTCTAACCTAGTTAAATGGAGACTGTGTCCTCTTTGCACTGAAGTTGGTTCATCATTCAAATGCAATTTACCTTCTGTCCCTCTCCTGTAACCAGGTAGCATCGTCCCAGCATAAATCGACAGGAACCAACATTGACTTGACACCAGGGACGCAGCAGTTGAATATAATCCTTAAAGGCATAAAAGGTGCTTTCTGATTAGAAAACAAATATAAGGAGATAACCACTCCCAAGTTCTTCAAAGACAGAAAAAGACAGACAATTAACACAAAAGGCGTATTTCCTGAAATCATCTGGAAATTAAAATCTAATCCTGTTAATTTACTCTTGTATTAGGTTAGATACTTAAAAAAAAAAAACAGGACTCTAATAACACCATTACATGTAAACACACAAACACTTTTCTGACTTAACAATTTTCAACTTTTGTATTTACTGGTTTAATGACTAGATTCCTTTAAAGGATTTATAGGAAGACAATGGTGTGTTTGTTTTAGTATAAAGAGAACCTAACAGGATTAAACAAGCAAAACAAGATACTCTAGAAAAAAAAAATACACTAGGAATGACATGTCAAGAAAGAAGTAAAGAAAATGTCTCTGGGGCATGTTTTGGTACACTCAAGTTTAAATTATTGTGGTTCTTATTATTAGCCGGTTAAAGTGTAGATAACATTTACACAGAAAAAAATTTCTGAAATCCCATTCTTTACCAGAATGATTAAACCTGAAATATTCAATAGCACTCACCTGCAATTGTACATACTGACAATTTCCCATCAAACATTCCAGAAAGAGACACCCGGGATTGCTAGGCCATCTAGTCACTGGATAAGGAGATTTTTTAACTTTTTTGGCAAACATACATACGTGTATGTGTGTATACACACACATATTGGACATCAAAGTCCACGCAATGACTTAATTTTTATTTATTTATTTATAAATAATTTTTTAAGTTTTAAATAAACATGAATGTATTATTAGCCCCAGGGGTACAGGTCTGTGAATCACCAGGTTTACACATTTCACAGCACTCACCATAGCACATACCCTCCCCAAATTGACTTAATTTTTTAAAAAGAAGGTAAAGAGAAGGTGGCAGAGCACATGTTCTTATATTAGACAAACATGGTTTGAAGGTTATATACTAGAAGCCTAGTCACCTAACTCAGAACTCAATTAACTATGGCTAAACCATGTATTTCAACCCTGGGCAACCACTTCCAACTCTGATACACTGTACATACTGGTGACGCCACTGGACGCCCAGCTTCTACCATAGTGTCTGAGATACAGAGCCATTCAATAAATACTTGAGGACATATAATGTTTCAAAAGAGATCTAGGTTTTAAGCACCCAATCTCAATAAGAATCTTCATTATACAGGGAGAATAAGAGCCTTAGGCTATTTAGACAGAAAACACATTTTTAACTGGCTTTTATTATTTTTTTTTAAGATTCACTTATTTATGAGAGAGAGAGAGAGAGAGTGAGTGAGTCAGGGTAGGAGCGGGAGAGGGATGAGCGAATGAATTCTCAAGTAGACTCCCTGCTGAGGGCGGAGCCTGACGCAGGGCTTGATACCAGGACCCAGACATCATGACCTGAGGCAAAGTCAAGAGCTGGCCACTTAGCCAACTTATGGAACCACCCAGAAGCCCCTAACTGGCTTTTAAATAAAAGGATACAAAAGCTGCAGTAAATAATTGGTAGTTGCAGTAATCATCTCGGGCCAATTCAACCCAGTTTGGCTCAGAGGTGCCTTTGGTTGAGAGAAGAGATGAGATATGATATGTTTTCTTGCAACTTCTTGGAAGAATAATTCCACAACTGTCTGAGGGCTAGATACTTAAAAAGAAAAGGTTATGACAATCGTCAATTTGTGATAGTAGAGTCAATTTTCAACTAAGATGATTTACTAACTCATTTCACACTTCAAATAAATAACATTTATTATTTCAAAATATAAAATGCATCATGGGTGTAAGCAACAGCAATATAAGTAAAAGCAGTTATAAAGTATGAAGTACTATACAAATGCAATAAAAAGCCATTTAAATCAACAGTGCACTCATTCCTTATTCTTTTCACTGATTTCACTATACCTAAGTGTCTTTGGGAGTCCAGGACCCCAGGTTCATGACCTGAGCCAAAGGCAGACTAACGACTGAGCCACCTGGGTGCCCCCATATATATGTTTATATATGCAATACCCTTAGTTTATGCCTGATTTGGGCTGCCTGGGGTTTCATGGACTCCCTTTTGCAGCCCTCAGGCCACAGCTTGCTTATGAACCTCCCCAAATGAAAGCAGCAGAAGTGGTAAAGGATCTGTTTAATGAATACCCAATAAACGCCAAATTTATAATCAAATTCACACAGTCTAGTCCTTACCAAACTTATTTGCCATTATAGCACCAGAGTCCGTCAGTTCCAGCACTGACAAGTGTTGGAGATTGGACTCCCTGTTGAGAACAGAGAAAAATACAGCAGTTCTACAAAAATATTATTACGAGTCTCCCAATGACATTGTTAGTAAGTTGTACATAAAAGCTCTATGGAAAGCATATTACCAAAGAAGATAGTTTATCTTACTGAAAGTGTAATTCTTCTAAGTAATAGATTCTCCTTTTTCTTTTGGTTATAAAGCAGCTTGGCCTACCTTTCCTAACTAGTATGTTTTTGTGTGGGGTCTAACTTGCCCTGTGACCTCATCTATTTGGCCTTCAACAGGATTTATCTTTATATTAAACACACACACACACAATAATGGTACACCTGAAACTCATGTAACATTGTTGTGTCAACTCCACATCAATTTTAGAAAAAGCATTAAAAAATGGGTAGTTAGCGTAAAACTCTCTCAACAGTTTCTTAGAAATAACAAATTTTAGCAATTGTGTATGTTTTCAATTTCCACTTAAGAATAAACATTTTTTCTTTTCAGAAAACCACATATATAATAATGTATATCTAGTATTTTGGTCCTTTTTATAAACTGCCTTCAACCTTTGGAAATCGAAGCAGCTAAACGCTCTGAATTTTATAGGCAAATCATGGAACTGCATAATGTTTACAATTTTTTTTAAGACAATGAAAAAAAATAACCAAACTCATACTTTATTTTAAAAATAACGAAATAATGAAACTCACAGTGTGTCAACTGGAACATCAGTTGCCAAGCATTGACTTCCCCACTTAATGAGATAATAAGACAAGAGTAGAGGAGTTGTTCGGTGTAGTAGGTCTTGCTGGTCTTGAATGAGCTGACCAGCTCCCAAGATCACCTGTACATGACGGGTGGGGTGGATGAGACCATACATAGCGATTAGTGATGGTAACAAAGTTTGGGTGGAGGTAAAATTATTATTATTATTTTTTAATTTATTTGACAGAGATCACAAGTAGGCAGAGAGGCAGGCAGAGAGAGAGGAAGGAAAGCAGGCTCCCTGCTGAGCAGAGAGCCCGATGCGGGGCTCGATCCCAGGACCCTGGGATCATGACCTGAGCCAAAAGCAGAGGCTTTAACCCACTGAACCGCCCAGGCACCCTGGGTGGAGGTAAAATTAAAACAAAACAAAACAAAAAAAACACAGTTACAAAGGGCACACACAGAAAGCAACATATATACATAAAGGCTACACACCTTAATTTTAGGGTAGCAAAAATATCTACCCAAAGATTTAACAGTACAAAAATGCTGATGGTTAAAGAGAAAAGAAAAGTGTAACTTTCACTGAATCTGCGGGCTCAGAATTCAAGAACAGGAACAGGGAAATCTAAGCCCTTCCTTATGTGGATAAAAACAGTTTTGAACATTACAGGAGAATTTGGAAATACCACCAAAAGCCTTAAAAATGTGCATAGGTTGTGACTAATCAATTACAGTTTTGAGAATTTATCTCAGAAATATAGTAGAGGTGTACGGATATTTATAGGTATGAGGAAGAAACTGGCAACAATCCGGATGGTCACAAATGTGACTGGTTGAATAAAACTGTACTAGGTTAACTATTAAAAAGAATTTTGTAGGGCGCCTGGGTGGCTCAGTGGGTTAAGCCGCTGCCTTCGGCTCAGGTCATGATCTCAGGGTCCTGGGATCGAGTCCCGCATCCGGGCTCTCTGCTCATCAGGGAGCCTGCTTCCTCCTCTCTCTCTCTCTCTGCCTGCCTCTCTGCCTACTTGTGATCTCTCTCTGTCAAATAAATAAATAAAATCTTTAAAAAAAAAAAAAAAAAGAATTTTGTAGTAGAATACTTAATGACACGTGAAAATACTGATTAGCTGTGTGAGGTAGAATAAAAACAATCAGATTACAAAAACACCATGTAGCATATCCTAATTCTAGAAATAAACAAAACGTTTGAGAACAAAGGGTCTACACCAAAATGTTATCCCAGTTGTCACTGGGTCCATTACAGAGGAGTTTTAATTTTTCTTGTTTACAGACAGAGGCTTACATATAAGGCTTGTTCTATAATGAACATCTATTCTATACTTAGAAAAAAAAAACAATGGTTATAATTAACAAACAAACAAAAAGCCCCATAAAAACCCCTGAGGAAATGTAAGACTGCAAAGACTAAAAAGAACTCACTAATGGCTGCTCTAAGTACCAGCCTCTCGGGAAAGGCCCCTGTATCTCCCTAGTGGTCCTGAACAAATCATCTTCCTAAATGTCCTCCTTACTTTTACCCGAAATTCTACCATTATTAACATATTTGAGTTAATAAATTCTGATTTGAAATATATAAATAGCTCTGTGAGTCCCAAAGGCCTTGAATTTCTTTTTACATTAACAGGAGTTAGTGAGCCAGACCCCTTGTCACACTTGGATGAAATGACCCACTGAGAGACAAGAAAGGCATTCTCCAAATATGGAACATTTAGTAGTGGAACAAGAGTTAGGTGGCCTAAGAAGATTAGGATGAAGAGGAAGCACAGAATGGAGCTGGGAGGACCCCAAGGTAGCACACACAGTTGGTTGAGAGTCTGATCAGGTCATGATCCTAGGGTCATGACATGGAGCCCTGAGGTGGGCTCCAGGCTGGGCATGGAGCCTCCTTGAGATTCTCTCTCTCCCTCCCAGCCCCCCAACCTATGCACATGCTATCTTTCTCAAACAAATACATACATCCTAAAAAAGAATGTGCTTAGGCTAAATTTTGTACTGCAGAAATACAACTCCTTTTCTTCTTCCTTTCTCCTCCACACTAAATGGTACCCTACTATCACAAGCAAAGTCGTTACTAACAATACTAAAATTTGGAGAGCCACCCTGGGAAATTTCCCCACCGCTATACATACAAAGATTAACTGCAAATTAACCTGCTTCATGTGTGCTTTTTTAAAAGCTTAATTATTTAATTTTTTAAAAAGTAGGCTCCATCCCCAGCGTGGAGCCCAATGCAGGGCTTGAACTCATGACCCTGAGATTGAGACCTGAGCTGAGATCAAGAGTCTGACACTTAACCAACTGAACCACCCAGGCACCCCTATTTAAGTAATCTCTATACCCAACATGGGACTCAAACTCAAGAGCTGCATGCTCTTCTGACTGAGTGAGCAGGTGGCCCATGTAATATATGTTCTTTTTTCTTTTATTTTTAAAAAGTTTACTTAATTTATAATTTTATTTATTTATTGGACAGAGAGAGTGCGCCCACACAAGCAGGGAAAGAGGCAGGCAGAGGGAGAGGGCGAAGCAGGCTCCTGCGGAGCAGGGAGCTCAACATGGGGCTCTATCCCAGGATCCCAGGGTCATGACCTGAGCTGAAGGCAGACACTTAACTGACTGGGCCAACCCAGCGTCCCTGTCATGTATGTTCTTAATCTGTATTTTATTTTAAAGATTTTATTTATTTATTTCACAGACAAGGACCACAAGTAGGCAGAGAGGCAGGCAGAGAGAGAGGGGGAAGCAGGCTCCCTGCGGAGTAGAGAGCCTGATGTAGGGCTCGATCTCAGGACCCTGGGATCATGACCTGAGCTGAAAGCAGAGGCTTTAACCCACTGAGCCACCCAGGCGACCCCTTAATCTGCATTTTAGACACTCACTACAGGTCAAATGTAGGTGACAGAGCAGTGAACAAAGACAAAAGTCTGCACATTCTGCTCTGTGTGAGTAGGGTTTTTTTTTTTTTTTAAAGATTTTATTTATTTATTTGACAGAAAGAGATCACAAATAGGCAGAGAGGCAGGCAGAGAGAGAGAGAAAGAGGAGGAAGCAGGCTCCCTGCTGAGTAGAGAGCCCAATGCGGGGCTTGATCCCAGGACCCTGAGACCAGGACTCGAGCCGAAGGCAGAGGCTTTAACCCACTGAACCACCCAAGTGCTGCTTTGTGTAAGTAGGTTTTATAAGTTTCCCTCAGGCAGTACTTACAGCATCACCCAGCCTCATTAACAGATGTTGTAATATCAAAAGGTCTCGGCAAATGAGGAATCGAGTACTGGCAATTTTACACACACCTCTGCAAACAATACACGCTGCTGTGTTGCTACCATACAGCTGGGAAAGATTCATTCGAATATTCAAAGGCTGAGCTATAATGAAGAGGAGGAAAAAAAGGAAAAGAAGTTAAAAGGAGTTAAATCGTTTTCTCTAAATCAAAGAGACACGTTTGTGGTCATTCACCTGGATTGAACCCCTTTTCCATTTCCACTTCTGTCTCATAGTCCATTTCCCGCACAAGTAGCCCAATGGCCTGGATTGGGTTCTTGATCTCTTGCAGTTTACTGCAAATATCCTCCATCACATTTTCTCTGGAAGGACAATCAGAAAACTATTACTACTGAGCATACGTAACAAAGACTCTATAAATCCTATAAGCTAAGGGCTCTATGGAAACAGGAAGACCAAATACGCAATAAGGGAGTGGAGATAATCACTCTGGCATACAAGATACTTTAACTTCATATAGCAAATTTTTCCTCATTCTTTTAGAAATGACAGACAAAATGCATTTGAGAAAATACTTTTATTTTTTAAAAGATTTTATTTATTTATTTGTCTGAGAGAGAGAGAGAGAGAGATCACAAGTAGGCAGAGAGGCAGGCAGAGAGAGGAGGAAGCAGGCTCCCAGGACCCTGGGATCATGACCTGAGCTAAAGGCAGAGGCTTTAAACCACTGAGCCACCCAGATGCTCCGAGAAAATACTTTTATGTTTTAGAACTTATAGCTCAGTTAGTAGTTAATACAGCATAATCCAAGAGTCTGCTTCCAGATCTGAATTCATGTGTTACATTTCCTGTTTAAAAGCAGAGACACCAGGGTGCCTGGGTGGCTCAGTGGGTTAAAGCCTCTGCCTTCAACTCAGGTCATGATCCCAGGGTCCTGGGTTCGAGCCCGGCATCGGGCGCTCTGCTCAGCAGGGAGCCTGCTTCCTCCTGTCTCTCTGCCTGCCTCTCTGCCTACTTGTGATCTCTGTCAAATAAAAAAAAAATAATAAAAATAAATAAATAAATGCAGAGACGCCTATTCAGAATTACAGCAACTCATTTTAACTTCAAACCACTACTTTGCATGGACTTGAATGTAATTAAAAACTTGATGTTGGCACTAAAATTTGCTAAATTTCTATTAGGAAATGCACTTTACCCTAAATTCTCCTTACACATCAATAGTGATCAAATCTTCCAGAATCTGTTCTGCAGCCTTTTCTGGAGACTGTAGGTTGTAACAGCTCATTTCCATCACTGCTGACATATCCTCAGTTATTGACTCTCCAATCAGCCGAAGGCATTTTATAAGACACATAACATCCCGAGCAACATCCACATCTACAAGTAAGAGAGAGTTAACATTCATGACTCAAGCCAATGAAGAGTCACTGATTAATATTATACTAACATAAAATATTAATAATTAAACACCAAGAATCTATCTGAGGTCCTGGAGATGCTCAGGCCTCTTCAGTTTTCCTCACATATCTATACTGTGGTAAATTGACTAGGAAAGGTCACAGTGGCAATCGAAGTTTGTTTTTTGCATCCACTTGAAAAAAAGCATAGGGCTCATGAAGGAAGGGACTTAAATATGGACACATTAAGTATTATTACCATCAGATATAGCTGCCTCATCCTCTGCCAAAAGGTTTTCATCCGGCAGGAGATACAAATGATCCACTAAGGAGGAAGGCACAAGGAAAGACAGGTACCCCTGGAAATACAAATCTTCCAATTACACTTTTTTCAATGAATGTTTACAGGTATAAAAAAATTGAGACCTGAATCTTATGATGAGGAACACCAGACACATCCAAGCTGAGAGACATTCTATAAAATAGGTATAGTCAAAAAATGTTAGTGTCATCAAAGACAAAGAAAGGCTGACAAAAGCTCAAGATTAAGCTAAATAAACATGACGACCAAATATATCCAAGAGCTTAGACTGGACCCTAGATCAGAGGAAAAATTATGGGCATAAGTGGTAAAATCAGAATGTAACAGTACAATATCATATAAATAACGAATTACCTGATCTTTAAATTGTGCTGTGGTTATGTAAGATTACACTGTTTTAAAGATACACAGTAAAATATTTAAGGAAAAAGGGCATAATGTCTATGACTAACTCTCAAATGGCTTAAGAAGAAAAATGTGTCTGTATAAAAGGAAGGAAAGCAAATGGAAGTTAACAAACGAATCTGGGCGAAGGTCATACAAACGTTCTTTGTGCTACTCCTGTAACTCTTTAAAATCTGAAATCACTTCAATACATAATAAGATAAATAAAGGAAAATGCAAGAAAATTAAAAATATTAAGGAAGACTATCTAAATAGAAATGAACTATAATTCTGAAAGAAAAAAGAATACAAAGCTCTAAAAACTAACTACAACATTTGAGAGACTGATAGTTTGAAAGATCTGCAGAAGCATCTAAAGGAGTTCTTCTCTATGCTTTAGCTCCCTTACTTTTTTCAGCAGGCAGACCATGTTTGTGTGTGGATTCAAATGCAGGGCAAGAGGATGAGAGAGGGCTTCTTGGTACTGTAGACAACAGGCATAGAACTTGCACCAGAATTCCTGTTGTAAGTTTCGAAATTCCTCCTGGGAAAATTCATATTCTGTTACACTTCCTTGGAGCTGGCAAAGAAGAAAAAGGGGGAAAAGAAAAGAGAGAGAGAGAGAAAAATTCTTAATACCATTTGGGATCTTTCTTCCCCAAAACATAACTGTCTAATATCATTTTACTAAGTTAGAGCCAAATGAAATATCCCTTATGCATTACACACCATTAACTACATATGTAGGATATGTAGTCAAAATACATATATATAAAGATATTTTATATATATAAATCTCAAATTAAAAGGTTTAAACATTTATACTTCCTACTAACAAGGTCCAGTGAACAATTTGAACAATTCCTCAGTACCAATCTACCCTGTACCAAGAGATGATCATTCTTTCTCTACCAAAACCTCACCTCACTTTCAACAGCTAAAGTGACTTCTTTCTTTAGGTCACTCCAGGAAAGATCTAAATTCCTCTCAGTTCCTCGGCAGAAAATCTAAAATTAAAAGAGACATTTTAGAGTATTATATACTAACCAAAACTAAATGAAAAATACTTGAGTTTGGAAGGCACTGGGCCAATACAGTTATATAGCAGAAACTGAACATGCCTGAACAAATAATTACTGTATATAAAATCATAGCAAGTTTGAAATAATTTTCTTTTTTAAAAAAATTATTTCTGTAGACCAGAAACAACAGAAATCCATGAATCTGTCAGAATTATAATAGGATATATAATAGGATAAGCTAGATTACAAAAAAGCAAAAAAAAAAAAAAATTCCCCCAAACCCTGAAAAGCTATTACTACTCAGCCAGAAGGAAGATATAAAATGATGCTAAAAACACACACCCATGACTGGCACAAAAGCCAGTCAGAGTATTGTTGGGGCTGGTCACTCTAATAGGAATGGCTCTCCTCAAGGAGAGCATTTAATAAATGCCTTAGTGAATATTTAACATTTCAGTGTACAAGAGATAATATAGGACATCTACATTTCATTGTTAATAAGGAAGAAGTCAGATGGGATGAAAACAAAAACACCTTAGGAGAAAGTGACCGTGTCACCCTGAAGTTTTAGCAGAGAGAAAACAGAAACATGCAATAGCCAGATATTTAAGAATGTATGTAAAAGAAAAGTCAAGGGTCTAGAAATGGTATCACCTGAAAGAAAGGAACTGGGTGTATTTAATCTGGAGAAAGACAAGAGGGAAAGATTCCTAAAATATTTGACTAGTTGCTTTCTAAAACAGAGACATGTTCTATGAAGTCCCAAGAGAGAGAAACTGCCAAAAGGACAAGGACTAAATTTGATACAATACTGGAAAGAGCATTTCTTTTTTATTTTTATTTTTTTACAGGGATAGTGAGAGAAAGAGAGAGAGAACGAGCAGGGAGGACAGGAAGAAGCAGGCTCTCCGCCTAGCAGGGAACCCCACATGGGGCTCAACCCCAGGACCCTGGGAACACAACCTGAGCTGAAAGCAGACACTTAATGGACTGAGCCATCCAGGCGCCCCTGGAAAGAGGTTTTAACGACACAGCTCGGAAAAAGTAACTCACACAAGACCAGTGAGAAACTGATCACTGGAGGCAGAGACAACTGGAAGTTGTTGGAAAAGCCTCAGAAGGTATTTCTTTGTGTGGAAGGTCAGGTGAGGAGATTCTGAGGGACCTTTCAATTCTCTGAGTGATTGTTCTATTTTTAATCCACAAAGTTAATGGCAATTTAAGTAAGCCAAAGTGACTTTAAAGTAAAGAATCCTTTTGTGAAGCATTAATTATCTCTTAAGGCATGTGACTTTGAAGATTAGATTTTTAGAGTTTTTTTTGGAATGTGAACTAAGTCAGACCTTCATTGTATTAACAGAAAGATAAATAAGAGTACTATCAAAACTAACGAAGAAAACATTTTAAATTTCTTTCAAGTACTGAGATTACATGCAGAATATTATGATATATTTTTATAATAATATAGGCACAGATTTCTTTTTTTACTACTAGTCACTAGGAAAGAACTCACAGCTTTACCTCCCTGCTGGGAGTCTTACTTAACAGAAAAAACATTTAAAAAATTACACTAAGAGCACATGTATATACAACTGCAAAAATACATTTGGTGTTTAGTGTATATAAAACAAGAAAAATAATAATTATTAATTATACAACGATAGTCTGAAATAAACATTAACTCTTTTCTTGCTGACCTGTAAAGCTTTACATAAAGCTGCTTTTATGAATCGTCCTGGTGTAAATAGATTCTGCAAATACATCTCCTGTTAGAATAGAAAACAAAAATTAATGTCATTCTGAATAGATAAAATTTGGGAAAATTTGAAGGAAGAAGTCATCACATCAGTACCAACATTTGAGTTTCCATTATATGAATATAGTCTTTCTATAATTGAGCAATATCAAGTACTAGAGCAGTTCTATCCTTTCACATTGAGAAGATTTAGTGTCTCTGCGTTAACTAGGCATACTATAATGAAATTAGTGTGTATCTTTTTTTTTTTTTTAAAGATTTTATTTTATTTATTTATTTGTCAGGGATAGAGGGAGAGAGAGCAAGTGAGCACAGGCAGACAGAGAGGCAGGCAGAGGCAGAGGGAGAAGCAGGCTCCCTGCCGAGCAAGGAGCCCAATGTGGGACTCGATCCCAGGACGCTGGGATCACGACCCGAGCCAAAGGCAGCCGCCCAACCAACTGAGCCACCCAGGCGTCCCCCCCACCCTTTTTTTTTTTTTTAAAGATTTTATTTATTTGTTTGACAGACAGAGATCACAAGTAGGCAGAGAGGCAGGCAGAGAGAGGGGGAAGGAGGAAGCAGGCTGCCCGTTGCGGGGCTTGATCCCAGGACCCTGAGATCATGACCTGGGCTGAAGGCAGAGGCTTTAACCCACTGAGCCACCCAGGCGCCCCTCAGTATGTATCTCATGGAGTACTTCATAGCGTTCCACTGGAAAATGCAGCTTGTCAAATGTCAACCTTAAATGGAAAAGGCAAACCCAATTTATTGGTGATACACCCTGGGAAGAGAACAACTAAACTAAACTGGTTTCTATACACCATCCACAAAGTGGCTCACATTGAAAAGGAATCAAGAATAGGCAATACATGTAAAAACAAACAAAAGCCTGCAATAAGTCATCACTAGCAGGGAAATGAAGTAGAGAGGAAAAAAATGGGAAGTCTTATGCTGCCTAATTATTTTGTCCTCCCCCCCTTTTTTTAAAGAGTTTATCTGACAGAGAGACATCCAGAGAGGGAACATAAGCAGGGGGAGTGGGAGAGGGAGGAACAGGCTTCCTGCAGAGCAGGGAACCCGATGTGGGGCTCGACCCCAGTACCCTGGAATCATGACCTGAGCCCAAGGCAGACGCTTAACGACTGAGCCACTCAGGCGTGCCATCCCAATTTTTAAATCACATTTTCCAGGAAGTAGTAAACCTGACTGACCTTCATTCAATTTTCTTTCCTCCTACTGAGGCTCTCATGACCTAGGGGCCCATAATCTTCAATTGCATTTTAGCATGAAGGTATCATCTGAAAGCTTTTGCTTCTACTTATCCTGATGGTATTTCTGAAAAAGAGGGAGACTGGCCTGTTTTGCTCGCTATTGTATTCCCATTTAAAGTTATTTTCTTCATAGCATATACTGGTACCAGAATTTATCTGACTTCTAGTTTACATGCATGTACCAACATGGTTGGTATAGTGGACATATAGTGTTTATATCTGCCCAGGATCCATTTCCCTTCTTTTACTAACAAATCCCTACCTTTCTCTGGGTAGCCGTTCCTCTTCTACCCATATCCCCATACTCAACTGACCTCACAGCCTCCATAACAGCAAGGTGCAGCTTGGTCAGTTTTCTCATGCTAAGCCAGATTATTCTATTCCTTCTGCTCAGAATGACTATGTCAGAAATCAGCACATGGTTCAAGCCTGGTAAGCGAGTCTACTTCAGGACCAGGGACAGAGATTCTTTCGTTCCATTGCAGTAATAAGTTCATAGAACGCACAGGCTCAGGGAGCCTGCCTGAGAATAAACTGAACAAGGAGGAAAGCAGAATAGAGACAAAAGAGAGATCAAACCCTGAAAGCATTGTTCCAGACATGGCTAAAGCCAGGTTCCTCTCAGCTTCTCAGCTGCACAAATCAATACATTTTTGTTTTAAGCTTAAGTCAGTTTCAGGTGGGTTTCTTTAACCTGCAGCTGAAAGAATTCAGACTAATATAACTGATTCTTCTCAGACTAATGATCAGAGTAAATCATCCCATTACATAAAATTTTTAAAGAATCTTTTTTTTTTTTAAAGATTTTATTTATTTGTCAGAGAGAAAGAGGGAGCGAGAGTGAGCACAGGCAGACAGAGTGGCAGGCAGAGACAGAGGGAGAAGCAGGCTCCCTGCTGAGCAAGGAGCCCGATGTGGGACTTGATCCCAGGACGCTGGGATCATGACCTGAGCTGAAGGCAGCGGATTAACCCACTGAGCCACCCAGGCGCCCCCATTACATAAAATTTTAATGTTGCTTACTCTGGGGTCTTGATCATCTCTGAGAATTATCTCTTCCTCTGGCAGAGAGTGCATAAAAACCGAATTCCACTGACCTGCAGCATTACTATAGAGAAACAAAAAAAAAGACCACAGTCTGCATTAAAATGATAACTAAAAGCTTATGCTGTTGATCTATTAAAAGTTTAAAAATAAATAAATAAAACTTATTTTCAGCAGTCTGGCTTTAGAGAAGTACTCTTAACAGTTTAAAAAGCATCTTCCTGGAATTAAAACTCTAACTACAAATCTACAACCAATAGCTATCTGCATTTACTATATATTAGACATTATGCTAAGTGCTGTTAAGGGTATTACTCTTATAAGCCCATGGTAAGTCTAAAGGATGTATTACCCCATTTTGCAGATGGAGAAAGTGAGGCTTAGGGCATCTCACAACTACTCAGTTTCACAACTGGACTCAAACTCTCATCTGACACAGAGTTCTGCTTTTTTACCATTTTGCTGGAATGCTATCTATAAGGAGTACTCTCATATTTTTTGAGGTGCAACTCAACTGTCTGGGGCAACTATTCCTTTAATTCTGTTCTAGAATAGAAGGTTATGAAGAGCCCCTAAGGTTCAATTAGCTTAATTTCATAGTAAGCTGTATTCTAGGGAAACCTACACAGGTTATTTCAGGGGTTACACAATTGTTTTATTCAAAATTATTATTTAATGTGTTTTTTAACTATTGAAACATTTTATACTATTATGTACATTACAAGTAGTAGAGACCAAATATACATAATATTAGAGATTATCAACATATTAAATTGTGTTACAATTTTATACTCATAAAATAATAGTTTTATATACTGGAGTTCATTATTTTTGGAAAAAAAAAAGTTTCCTATTTTAAAAAAGTCTCAAAAACACTATACTTGTGCAATCAATGTCTCTTCTTATGATGAGGAAACTGAGAACCCAAAGGGTTTGTAGTGTGTTTTGAAAGTTGTGGCTGTCAGAAATACTCTGCTCAGAAGCAAAGAAAACTCCCAAGTTGGAAGTATTTTCGGTATGTGCCATTTCTCCAAGAAATATGGTATTTTCTTTATCTCCCTCAAACCCTAAGAATCCTTTGTTTTAAACCCAAGAGATTAAGAAATGACACAAAATGCAAAAGGAGGAATTTTGGAAAACAGTTCACAACAGGCAAATCTAGGACTGAATCCTTTCAGTGTAAACACTTGACTTTGGTTCTACATAAAAAGCTCCATTTTCTAAATATGAAACTCCCTGGGGTGAGGCAGGATGACAAAGGTTAAGTGATCCATACTGTTCATAGTTGATGTATTTCACAACAGTTTGGTTTTCAGCATCATGCCACATGGCCCAGACGTCTGTAGAGGTTATGGCAAAGTCAATCAGTGTCTCCTAAGGAGAAATGTGGGGAAAAAGAGGTTAAAATAAGAAAGGGCATAGTTTAGAGTGACTTAAATTTGTATCGGTAGGAGAGGTAAAAACATAAAAACAAAAGATAGTACCACAAGAACTTGGTAAAACCCAAGTGGGATTTTGTTTGCATGTATCATTAAATATTCCATTTTTAGATTTCCATCCCTTTACAACATAGCTGAGTGAGTCAATACTTCTTTCCTGTACTTGTGTGACATGCAAAGGATAATCCAACCTACCTGAGAAGTGAATAGGGAGGAAATGTGATCTAGACTATAGCGGTTATTCTCAGTGCTCACCAGCTGGAAGATGCAGAACTGTGGAAACATAATTTAATCATTTATTACTTGAAATAATCAACACGCTACTTTTCTCAGAGTTATGAACATCCAAAAACCAATTTTTAAAAAAGTTTGGTAAAATACACATTACATTTATCATCTTACCATTTTTTTTTTTAAAGATTTTATTTATTTATTTGACAGACAGAGATCAAAAGTAGGCAGAGAGGCAGGCAGAGAGAGAGGGAGAGAGGGAAGCAGGCTCCCTGCTGAGCAGAGAGCCAGATGTGGGGCTTGATCCCAGGACCCTGAGATCATGACCTGAGCCGAAGGCAGCAGCTTAACCCACTGAGCCACCCAGGCGCCCCCATCTTACCATTTTTTAAAGAAGATTTTATTTATTTGACAGAGAGCACAAGTAGGCAGAGAGGCAGGCAGAGAGGGGGATGCAGGCTCCCTGCTGAGCAGAGAGCCAGATGTGGGGGTCAATCCCAAGAACCTGAGATCATGACCTAAGCCAAAGGCAGAGGCTTAACCCACTGAGCCATCCAAGGACCCCACATCTTAACCATTTTCTAAAAAATTATATTTATTTATTTGAAAGACAGAGATCACAAGTAGGCAGAGAGGCAGGCAGAGTGAAAGGGGGAAGCCAGGCTCCCCACCAAGCAGAGAGCCCGATGCAGGGCTCTATTCCAGGACCCTGAGACCATGACCTGAGCCAAAGGCAGAGGCTTTAACCCACTGAGCCACCCAGGCGCCCCCTTAAACATTTTTTTTTTAACCATTTTTAAGATACAGTCCAGTAGTGTTAAATACATTCATGTTGTTGTGCAACCTATCTCCAGATCTTTGCTCATCTTGTAAAACTGAAACCATATTCATTAAACAACTCCACACTCCCCTCTCCCCTCAGTCCCAGGCGTTCACCATTCTATTTTCAGTTTCTATGAACTTGACTACTCTAGGCACTTTTATATAAGTGGATCTTTTTCATTTTTTTAGATATAAGTAGAATCTTAACAGTATTTTTTTTTTTTTGTGACTGACTTACTTCACTTAGCTTAAGATCCTCAAGGTTTATCCATGTTGTAGCATGTGTCAGAATGTCCTTCTTTTTAAAGGTTAAATAATATTCCATTTTATGTATACGTCATTTTTGTTTATTCATTCATCTGTCAAGGAACACTTGGTCCTTCTCTACCTTTTGGCTACTGTAAATAATGCTATAAATATGGGTGTATAAATATGTCTTTGAGACCTTGCTTTGAATTCTTTGGAGTATATACCCGCAAGTGGGATTTGCTGGAGAACACTGTAATGTTATGATCAATTTTTTTAGGAACTGCCATATTGTTTTCTACAGTGGCTGCAACATTTTACATTTCCACCAGCAATGCACAGGGGCTTCAATTTTTCCATATCCTTGTCAACCCCACTATTATCTGGGGTTTTTTTTGGATAGTAGCCATCCCATGGGTGTGAGTAGTATCTCATTATGGTCAGAAAACTGTTTTTAAGTTTATATTTTTACTAAAGTACCAGAAATAATTAATTTGAAAAAGAGAGGGAGAGAGAGAGGGAGAGAGAGAGCACTTGTGTACCAAAGTGCAGAGAGGAGGCCAGGGAGAGAATCTTCAAGCAGACTTCCCACTGAGCATGGAGCCTGATGGGAGCTTGATCTTGCACGACACCTGAGTTCATGACCTGAGCCAAAACCAAGAGTTGGCCACTCAACCAACTGAGCCACCCAGGAGTCCTGTATTAGAGATAATTTAAAACATATGTGCAATACAAATCGACACTAGTTAACCTTTACTAAAAATTCAACTCTGTAACTAAAGTGTAGTATTTTTTTTTTTAAGATTTTATTTATTGGGGCACCTGAGTGGCTCAGTGGGTTGAGCCTCTGCCTTCGGCTCAGGTCAGGATCTCGGGGTCCTGGGATCAAGCCCCACATTGAGCTCTCTGCTCAGCGGGGTGCCTGCTTCTCCCTCTCTCTGCCTACCTTTCTGCCTACTTGTGATCTCTGTCTGTCAAATAAATAATAAAATCTTAAAAAAAAAAAGATCTTATTTATTTATTTGATGGATAGAGATCACAAGTAAGCAGAGAGGTAGGCAGAGAGAGAGAGAGGGGGAAGCAGGCTCCCCGCTGAGGAGAGAGCCTGAAGCAGGGCTCAATCCCAGGACCCTGGGATCATGAACTGAGCCTAAGGCAGAGGCTTTAACCCTCTGAGCCACCCAGGCACCCTTGAAGTAAAGTATTTAACTCTACTGCCAAAACAAAAAATTTCACAACGCAGAGTACTAACCACTATATGATCACGGCCCAAAACAAAAAATTTCAAACTGAAAAATGGTATTTAATGGATATTTTAAGTAATTTTTTTGGATAAAGAAAATTCACTATATATTGATGTGTGACAATGATTCTATCTTTATAACATAAGCAATAGTCCACAAGGAAGTACTAAAAGAAAATATACAGTGAGAGACCCTTTTGGGGAAAAAAATAGCAGTGTATGAAATATAAAAAATATATGTAGTGTTCATATTCATCCTAACCTAGGGCTATATTTTACAAGTTATAGATCTCAACCCCTTAATGGGATATAAATTAATTTAGTGGGTCTCAACCTTCATTCAAAAAAACCAAAGTATCAGAGTTCATCAGTTCATCACGCCTAGTAAAGGTTAAGTTATATTCCATGAAAATTTTTTGTTACATGTAAATCATCATATATGTGTACAGTAGGCAGTAAAGCAAGGTATTTCTTATTACAGATACTAGCCGAAAAAACAAAAAACAAGTTAGAAAAATGCTGGGCTAGTATAGTGCTTCCCAAATTACCTACCTGTAGTAAAGGACCAGTTTTTTTTTTTTTTTTAAATTTCCAACCTGTTGCAGATTGATACTATTATAAAATACAGAAACCTTGAATATGATGCCTGTAGGAATGTCAAACCACTACAAATGTCTCTAAAATAAAAGCCTTCCTCTCACTTTCTGTAGCTATCTTACAGCAAACCAGTAACCAAGAATTCATGGCCCAGGACCAGTCAACAGACCACACACCACAGGTCTGAAGGACTTCTGTTACAGAGCTGTCTTAGTGTTTTAGTTGGAAAACAGGCAGCAAGCTTATGATATCAATGAGAACAAGATGCTGAGAATGACCGAAGTAATATACTTAGTAAAGAATTAGAATCCAAAGAACCAAAACAAAAATGAAAAACAAATGAAATTAATAGGAATGGACGTAAGATATCACAGATAAAGAAAAACAGATGTCAGGGTACCTGGGTGGCTCAGTCATTAAGTGTCTGCCTTCGGCTCAAGTCATGATCCCAGGGTCCTGGGATGGAGCCCTGCACTGGGCTCCCTGCTCAGTGGGAAGCCTGCTTCTCCCTCTCCCACTTGCCCTGCTTGTGTTCCCTCTCTCACTATGTCTCTCTCTGTCAAATAAATAAATAAAATCTTAAAAAGAAAAATAGACATCGTGCAGATTAAGGGAAAAAACAGGCTGAAGAGCATTTTTTGAAGGGGGAAAAAAAGGATTACAAGTTCATTATGACCTGAATAGGCCTAACCTCCAAAAAAGCTGATTTGATTTTAGGTTTCATTAATAGAACCACAATGCTTAAAACGAAGGAAATAATAGCTTTGTTGAGTGCTGCCTGTGGCTCAGGTCATGATCTCAGGGTCCTGAGATCCAGCCCCAAATGGGGCTCCACACTCAGAGGGGAATCTCTTTGTCCTTCTCCCTCTGCCATCTCTACTGCTCATGCTCTCTAAGAAATAAACAAAATCTTAAAGAAAAAAAAAAAAAAGTTCTGCTTAATTTGACACTACTTATACATTCAATTCTGAATCTCTTAGAGGAGTGCTTCTTAAAATGTAGGCTATAGCTCTTTCAGGGCATCAATGAGGCTGAAACCCCCTTCTTTAGAGTTTTTTTTCCTAAGTAATCTCTACATTCAATGTGGGGGCTCAAACTCACCACCCCTGAGATCAAGAGTTGCATGCATCTATTCATTGAGCCAGCTAGCCACTCAGCCCCCAGTGAGGCTGAAAGTCTTTTTTCATTTTTCAAGCTTTTCTTTATTTGCTTGTTGGGGAGGGAGAGAGAGAGAGAACGAGTGAGCATAAGCAGGGACAGTGGCAGGCAGAGGGAGAAGCAGGCTCCCCACTGAGCAAGGAACCCGACTTGGGCTTCAATCCCAGGACGCTGGGATCATGGCCTGAGCTGAAGGCAGACCCTTAACTGACTGAGCCACCCAGGCATCCCTGAAAGTCTTTCATAATATTATATTATCTTTTCACTGTGTTGTTATTTTTGCATTGATGATGCAAAAGCCTAGAGAGTAAAATTATTGGTGTTTTAACATGAATCAGGGCAATGGTACCAAACTGAACACTCTTTCATAATAAAAATACTCAATAAACTAGGAGTAGAAAGGAACTTCCTCAACATGATAAAGGGCATTTATGAAAAATTCACAGCTAACACCATACTCGATGGTGAAACACTGAAATCTTTCTCCCCTAGAACAGCAACAAGACAAAGATATAGGCTCTCTTCCCACTGCTATTGAATATTGTACTGGAGGATCTATCCACAGCAATTAAGAAAAAAAAAAAAAGGCATTCAAATGATTCAAATGGAAAAGAAGTAATAAAACTGTTTGCAGATGAGGTTATCTTATATATAAGACATTCTAAGGACTCCACTGTAATACTATTAGAACAGGAAAAAAAATAGAAAAGGTTGCAAGATACAAAAATCAATATATAAAAATCAACTGTATTTCTACTTTTTTTTTTTTTTAATTTTATTTATTTGACAGACAGAGATCACAAATAAGCAGAGAGGCAGGCAGAGAGAGGGAGGAAGAGAAGCAGGCTTCCTGCTGAGCAGAGGGCCTGATGCGGGGCTCGATCCCAGAATCCTGGGATCATGACCTGAGCCAAAGGCAGAGGCTTTAACCCATTGAGCCATCCAGGCGCCCCAAAAAATGAACTGTATTTCTATAAACTTTGCATTGTGTAATCTGAGAATAAAATTGAGAAAATAATAATTTCATTTCAATAATTTCATTTACACTAGCAATAAAATACACTAGCATTTAGACTAGGAATTAAATACCTAGGAATAAACAGATCAAAAGAATTGCAAAACTTATACTCTGAAAACTACAGAACATTGTAAAAAGACATTAATGAAGATTTAAATAAATAGAAAAGCATCCCCTACTTATGGACCAAAAGACTTAATATTGCTAGGATGGCAATACTGTCCAATATTATCCAGAGAACCAACATTATCTCTTTCAGAATCTGTCAAATAAGACATATATTGGTTTTTGTTCCAGCTCCTGATCCTGAGCTAAAAAAGCCTGTATTTGGGGTGCCTGGGTGGCTCAGTTGTTAAGTATTTGTCTTCGGCTCAGGTCATGATCCCAGGGTCCTGGGACTGAGCCCCACATCAGGCATCCTACTCAGCTTGAAGCCTGCTTCTCCCTCTCCCACTCCCTCTGCTCATGTTCCCTCTTTTGCTGTGTCTCTGTCAAATAAATAAATAAAATCTTAAAAAAAAAAAAAAAGCTTGTATTTTCCTAAGTGATGGAAATGATAGGAGCATCTTATACAGAGCCCGCAAATCCCTTCGAATTTCCTGGGTGATGCCTTTAAAAAAAAAAAAAAGTAGGCTCCACACGCAATATGGGGCTCCAACTCACCCAGAGATCAAGAGTCACATGTTCTACTGAATGAGCCAGCCAGGCGCTCTGGAAACACCTTTTTTCTTTTTCTTTTTAAGATTTTATTTATTTATTTGGCAGGCAGAGAGAGAGAGAGAGGAGGAAGCAGGCTCTCCGGCAGAGCAGAGAGCCCAATGTGGGGCTCGATCCCAGGATCCTGGGATCATGACTCAAGCTGAAGGCAGAGGCTTTAGCCCACTGAGCCACGCAGGTGCCCCAAGAAACACCTTTTTTCTAATGAAGTGACTCCTGGATAGCTTCAGGATAAGGGCTGGTCACCAGGGAAACCAAGCCATGATTAAAGTCTGGAACATTCAGGTCCAAGCCCATTTTCTGGGGAGGGGAGAGAGGCTAGAGAAGGTAATAATGGATCAGGTCTATGTCATGATGCTTCCATAAAAATTCCTAAAGTACAGTATAGGGAAAGTTTCTAGACTTAATGGCCGTGAACACAGCCATGTGCCAGGAGGGTGGCAAGCCCCAACATGACAGGGACAGAGGGCCCTGAACTCAGGACCCTTCTGGACTCATCCTCTATACTCCTCCTTCTAGTTGTTCATCTGTATCCTTCATCACACAGTAAACTGGCAAATGTTAGTTAATACTTCCTGGAGTTCTGTGGGCTACTCCAGGAAACTGAGACCAAGGATAGGGTCATGGCATGAATCAAGAGCCCAAGGGATAAAGAGGCACCTGGGTGGATCAGCTGGTTGAATGTCTGACTATTGGTTTCAGCTCAGGGTTGTGAGACTGAACCCTGCATTGGGCTCTGCACTCAGCAGGGAGTCTGTTTGGGATTCTTTGTCTCCCTTGACAGCCCCCTCCAACTTCTCTCAAATCATAAATAAATAAATCTTTTTTTTTTTTTTAAAGATTTTATTTATTTATTTGACAGAGAGAGATCGCAGAGTAGGCAGAGAGAGAGAGAGAGGAGGAAGCAAGCTCCCTGCGGAGCAGAGAGCCGGATGCGGGGCTCGATCCCAGGACTCTGGGATCATGACCTGAGCTGAAGGCAGAGGCTTTAACCCACTGAGCCACCCAGGCGCCCCATAAATAAATAAATCTTTAAAAAAAGAGCCAAAGGCGGTAAAAAGAGTATCCACATTTGGCTTAGAGTCTAGGTGCATGAGCAGGGTGAGGGCTTCCACACATAGGTAGAAGGGTAGGATGTATGATGAGGGTATCCACACAGAGTAGCAGTCTATGTTGGTGATTAGAGCCCAAGGAGAGGAGGAGGGTGTCCACTGAGTGGGGGTGGCAGAGAATCAGCCAAGATAAAGAAGGCATCCAGATGGAGGAGCAACCTGTAGTTGGGCATCAGAGCCCAAGAGAAATAAAAGGGGCACCCAGATGGGCACCCCCAGCACAGTAAGGAAAAACCCTACCTCACCAGAATGTTATCAGGATTAAATGGATAATATGTGTAAAGTATGTGAGACCAGAGTAAGCACAATCCAAGCATTTGCTATTAATGTACTTAAGGGGCCTGGCATCATACCAAACAGAGTATCCGACAAACGGCTGTTTACTCTATGATTATACAGTTGTATTATGTCCTAAATACCTATCTACATACAACAACTAGTGTCTGGAAGATAAGCAAAATTACTTCTAAAAATTTACTTCCCTCCAACCACTTAGTAACACCTACCTCCCTTTCATTTTTTCACCATTTTTCCACCCAGACATCCAAATTGGCTCTTTCTTGTTCAGCTTTGGTTAACTTTTCCTTTTACATGTCTTTAAACTCTCTATTCCCTTTAATCCTAACTTCTTCAAGATCTTTAAATTCACATATTAGCACAAAACTCATCATCTCCATGGAAATACCACTTGAAACACCTACGCTGGTATGAAGAGCTTAAACAGACTCAATGAATCTATAGCTCCCTCCCCATATCAGTACCTACTGCATAGCTTGACAGAGGTCTCATTTGTTTCCTACCTGTCCTTGTTTGGGCGCGTGCATGTATACCCCTATGTAGAGTCCCATGGAAGGGGAGTAAGCAAGTCGTAGTTTATGTCCAGTCCCAGCAGCGAGCCGAAGGTCTTTAAACGTGGGAACATACTCTAGCATGTCAGCTGCCATCAGGCACATCTGGTCCTGCCCAAGATGAATCAACAAGTAGTGTCAAAGAAAATCCAAGCTAGAAAAACAAACTCCTTCCCTTTCAAAAGGAGGTACATCCATTACATCTACCACTCTTTCTCTTTTAACTGCTGAAGAACACAACAGGTTTTTTGTTTTGTTTTGTTTTGTTTTTTTTAAAGGCTGAGATGAAAATATCTACTCAGTCTGATAAATAAAGCCATCAACTGTTTTATGAATCTTAAAAACTACTTTATTGGGCAACCCATTCAGGACCCCTCTTTCTCTAGAGAGCTTTTTTTTCTTTCCTTTTTGTTATCACCTTAATAAACTTTCACTTCACCTTTAAAAAAAAATAAACAAATATCAACCTGTATTTAAAAAATACATTTGAGAGGGCGCCTGGGTGGCTCAGTGGGTTAAGGCCTCTGCCTTCAGCGCCAGTCGTGACCCAGGATCCTGGGATCCAGCCCTGCATACAGCTCTCTGCTCAGTGGAGAGCCTGCTTCTCTCTCTCTCTCTCTGCCTGCCTCTCTGCCTACTTATGATCTGTCAAATAAATAAATAAAATCTAAAAAATAAACAAAAAACACATTTGATCCTTTTTTATTTTATTTTTTAAAGATTTATTTAACAGATGGAGATCATAAGCAGGCAGAGAGGCAGGCAGAGAGAGAGAGGGAAGCAGGCTCCCCAGCATGCAGAGAGTCTGATGTGGGGCTCGATCCCAGGACTCTGAGACCATGACCTGAGCTGAAGGCAGAGGCTTTGACCCACTGAGCCACCCAGGTGCCCCATGATCCTTTTTTTTTTTTTTTTTTAAAGATTTTATTTATTTATTTGACAGATAGAGATCACAAGTAGGCAGAGAGGCAGGCAGAGAGAGAGGAGGACCCTGGGATCATGACCTGAGCCGAAGGCAGAGGCTTTAACCCACTGAGCCACCCAGGCGCCCCATCCATGATCCTTTTTTTAAAAACATTTTTTCCGGGCGCCTGGGTGGCTCAGTGGGTTAAGCCCCTGCCTTCGGCTCAGGTCATGATCTCAGGGTCCTGGGATCCAGTCCCGCATCGGGCTCTCTGCTCAGCAGAGAGCCTGCTTCTCTCTCTCTCTCTCTGCCTGCCTCTCCATCTACTTGTGATTTCTCTCTGTCAAATAAATAAATAAAATCTTTAAAAAAAAAACAAAAAACAAAAAACAAAAAACAAAAAACAAAAAACATTTTTTCCTCTTAAGTGAAGAGCATTCTCTGTACTATTTTAATTCTGTAGGATTCATAATTTATTATTATTATTTAAAAAAGGTTTTATTTATTTATTTGACAGACAGAGATAACTAGTAGATAGGCAGGCAGAGAGAGAGGGGGAAGCAGGCTCCCCGCAGAACAGAGAGCCCGATGTGGGGCTCGATCCCAGGACTCTGGGATCATGACCTGAGCCGAAGGCAGAGGCTTTAACCCACTGAGCCACCCAGGCGCCCCTAGGATTCATAATTTAAGAGAGAGAGAGAGAGAGAGATATACATAGAAATGTGTGAAAAATAAATCTAAATGGAACTGAGTCTAGAAATAACCTGTGATTTCCAAACTAAGTGATCTTAATGATCTTTGAGAGAAACAGCAAGATTGATTTCAATTTTCTTACAATTCACAGTCCTATTTTGATTTATAGTAACGATAAATGTAGCACTTACCTTGTAAGACCACATTCGTAGTTTATGATCCTGGCACAGAGCAAAGATGAAGGCATCGTGCTCAACGCAATGAACAGCAAGAGCGAAGGGACGATCGGAGAGCCCCTGGTCACCTCTAAAAACACAAGGCCCAATTTTGGGTTTCAGTGTTATAAATACTGGATTAGAATTTGTAATTAAAAAGATAAAACAAAGTTATAAATGTAACCTCTTAAAAGAAGGAGCCAAGAATTTATATACTGGTATAAGGTAATTATATTTTCCAGTGATTTACAATCAATCACTATGATACAATTTAAGGCTCTACATAAGACAGGAATAGAGTTCTAATCATCAAAAATTTTCCACTTCTAGTATTCTATAAAATCAGATTTGGTAAGTCAGGGAAGAGCACTAAATGGAATATTGTGAGAGTATTTACAAAAATCACGTTCTGCAATCAAGGTGTCCAAGACATGGCTCTCCTCTGATAGAATGTGATGTTTTACAGACTCTTCTTTTCAGTATAATGCTTTTCTGCCTTAGAGTAAGAGTGGAATTACTAATAGGTGCTGACCAGGGCAAGAATTACATCCTTGGGCCCTCTGATTTACCCACCAGACACTACCTACCTGATGGCTGTTGGCATCCAGCCTATAAGCAGTCGTTGCATTACTGAACTCTGTTTCAGCTCCACAACTGACACCGTCCCTGTGGGATGGAGAACAGACCAATGAGATCCAAGGCACCTCTGGATCAGACTCAGAGAAACCCAACAACAAGGATGCAGCCATGAATAGGTACGTTTAAAACCTTATAACAGGTAACAGGTTTCTGTATTTTTATACGAAGAAGTTTTAGGATGCAGCCTATCCACATACATTCCTAGGGAAAACTTCTGCCATTTACCAATAGTAACCCTATTGGTGCTCAGAACAATCATTCTTTCCAAAACAATCACTGGTTTCCTTTTGCATGGGAGGCACAGTTCCAGATGCTGAAGATGTAGCAGTAAACAAAATATAAAAAAAAATACCTGTCCTCATGGAATTTATATTCCATAGGGAGGAGGGCAGAAGCCGAAACATTAAACTATCTTAAGCAGAATGGTAATAGGTGAAAACAGAAAGGGTACAGTGAATGCTGTGTTGGGGGTGGTGCATGTGTACATGCAGTTTTGAAAAGGGTGGTCAGGGAAGGCCTCACACTGATGGATCATTGAGTAAAGACCCAGAAGAGTTGAGGGAATGAGCCAAGTTAGTTGCTGGAGAAAGACTATCTCAGGCAAAAGCCCTGACGTGGGAGTGTGCCCAGTATGTTCAAGGAACTTCAAGAAGGCAGGAGACTGGTGTATAGAAGTGAAGGGGGTTGGGTGGGGAAGAAGCTGAGGTTAGAGAAGCAGCAGGGGTCACTGTAAGATAGTGTAAGGACTATGGGTTTATTCAGAAACATCTGAAGAACAAACCCTCACCGGAGGGCTTTGAGCCATGGAGTGACATGGTTCTACTAAGGTTTTAAATGTACCAGTCTGTCCCAGAAGTCTCTGTAGAGAGGTTAAGGAGAGGTCTGAGAGGTACTTAGGAAGCTAATGCAATAATCCAGGCAAGAGACAATGGTGACTTGGAGGTTATTAGCAGCTGAACTTCCTTGCATCAATTAATTTATTTTAATTATAGAACCTTAACCTGAAGGTAGATAAGCAGTCAACACCTCTCTACTATAGACCTTAGAATAGGCTATCTTGTAGTCATCTGTCTTCCCACACTCCAAAAAGGTTTACAATTCCTCATCCAGCGTATAAAATCTTACTTTCTCAGGAAAAAGAAAAAACCAGTAAAAGCATTAGAGACTCCTTAGGCAAGCAACACTGAATGATCATTTCAGGGGGAGTAGAGAAACAGTTCTTGCCATGGATGATGGGTATAGACTTCTGTTTTAGTGCCAACATTCCTTGTTTAAAGTTAAATCCAAGTTCAGTTCCCATTCTTACCGGGTATGTCATAAGGAGGTAGTTTAAGAACAAAGATTCCCCCAGAAGCAGATGGTAGAGCAAACAGAGCCTCCCCATCATTGCTAAGCCAGGCTGCTGAGGTGGTAGAATTAGGGGAGAGTCCAGGTACAGCTGGAATTAATTGAGAGTTGCAAGGATCCCTGAAATCAACTTTTCCAACGTCAGTAAATATGGACTGCATCTGACTTTCAATTACCAACTCCTGTGGAGTAATGAAAAAGAAAAATCTGTTAAATCAAAATAAGCTGAATTTTGCTCAGTTCCTTTCAATTGTTATAAAACCTTTTTTTTTATTTTAAAAGATTTTATGTATTTGAGAGAGAGAGCATGCGCACGCGTGAGAGAGAGAGCTCCTAAGCTCAAGCAGGAGCAGGGGGAGGGGCAAAGGGAAACAGAGAAGCAGACTCAGACTCCCCAGTGAGGGAGAAGCCTGAGGCAGGGCTTAATCCCAGGATCCCGAGATCATGACCTGAGCCAAAGTCAGATGCTTAATCGACTGAGCCACCCAGGTGCCCCTACAAAAGTCTTTAAAGTAAGAAAAGACTGATCCTAAAAGGAAAGCGATTTTTTTAGATAAAAATTATTTCTTCAACTTAAAAATATGTCTGATCATTTTAAATAGTAACTATCAAAGTACGCTTGGTGAGAGGTAACAAATCCAATTTTCCTTTAATTTCTAAAGGACACTGCTCCCACATTAAATTTCTGATAGCCAGGGTAGTCTGAGAAGTAAGGGATATTACCCTTAACCAACTTACACTCCTATACATCCGGGAAGGGTGTGGTAAAAGTAATCTGTGCACTGTTTGATTGGTTAATATCAAGATTATCACATGATTCTGAGTCTCGGAGACATGAACCCCTCCAGGTAAGACGATGCAATTTTGGAATTTGAGGCGAACTGTATTATTCAACAGATTTATGTCCAGTGACTCTTCCACCAGCTCCAATGTATCTCCAGAGATCTTCCTATTAAAAAAGAACATTTGTTTACAAAGTTTATGCTTTTCTTTCTAAGTGACTCTTGCTTTGAAAAATATGGGAATAGTTTCCAAGTGAATTTTCCCAATTTGAAGGTTTTGGGTAAACAAATTCAGATCAATTTTACAATCCAAACCATCACTATATGTTCATTTACAAAACACAGCACAATATAAAATTCAAATCTTATTACATGATTCTCTGTTCAATGGAGGCATTTCCAAACTTGATGACCCGTTTATTTAGAACAATGATACTCAACACAATTAAGCTCCACTATAAAGACAATTCAAACTGCATCCCCCATTACTTGCGGTGGAATGTGGCCTCCACTATTAGTACCACAGCATCATACTATAGTGACCTTAATAAATGTGACTATTTCCCCCTCTGCTAAGCAGGATGCAGAGCAGACTTCTTCAGGCGCATCTCTGCCATATGGTAGCCTTGGATCATAGAAAACACCATGCTGGGAAAGTCCTAACTTCTTATCACCTGTTTACCATACCACCTGCATCTGCCCCCAAAGAGCAAGTCTCCTTCCAGTAATTCAAGGGCAATCTCTAACTTTCCCAAGTATATCCCTCCTGCGTCCATCTCTCCTTCTTCCAAAGCCTTCTCTCCACATTCAGATATGCTCTTCCCTGGCCTCTCTCTTTCTGTCACCCTGTTCCTGCCTTGATCTGGCCATTCCAATTTCTCCTTTCCCCTCCATGGCCACATCTTGTTTATTTCCTCACCTCCTTCATACTCTTCAACCTGCCCTCTTCTCACCAAGGTCACCACACCAATTCCAATCAATGGATTCCTCAGTTCTGCTCTTATACTTGACCTCTCTGCAGCATTCCACACACTTGACCATGTTGTCCTGAAAAGTCTCTTTCTTGACTTCTATGATACCACCCTCTTCTGGTTTTATTCCCCCATCTCTAGGTACTCCTTCTCTTCTTTGACCAGGTGCCTACTTTTTATTTCTCAAACCCTGATCCTGGGTCATCTTACCTGCTCACTGTACACATTCTCTTGAAGCACATCTTATTCACTCCCAAAGTTGTATGCGCCATGTGAATTCTTTCTTATTTTTCTAAAGATTTATTTATTTGACAGAGAGAGAGTGATCACAAGTAGGCAGAGAGACAGGCAGAGAGAGAGGGGGAAGCAGGCTCCCTGCTGAGCAGAGAGCCCGATGCAGGGCCTCTATCCCAGGATCCTGAGACCACAACCTGAGCTGAAGGCAGAAGCTTAACCCACTGAGCCACCCAGGCACCCCACCAGGTGAATTCTGATGATTTCCTAGGGTTCCCTTCTGGTAACTCATGGTATGTCATCAGCACAAGTTTCTGGATCTTCAACCTCATCTCTGAACAACTGCTTCACCTTCCTGACTTATGGTTAAAGCTGGGTCCTGGATCTTGCCTGAGCCCCTGGAGCCCTCTCTAATGGTAAGCTTTCTCTACCACACTCCCTTTAGGGGGCCCTCAAGGTCAGGCACATTTGTCTTGCTTGCTCCCCACTGCCATTCTGGGTCATTGTTCCTCCCTCTCTGCCTAAACTACTCAGCTTTCAAGTGTGTGCAACTAGAAACCACCTGTGACCCTTGCCCACTGCAGTTCCCCATAGACCTCTTTCATTCCTTGAAGCCTACCTCCTGCTCACTCTCTTCCATACTTCCACTGCCATATCTTTACTTTTTCAAATATCCCACTTTCTCCAATTCCTCTCCTTTAGTGATTGCCCTCGACTGCATATAAATACACTAGTATATTTCTCCCACACCCTGGCACTGTCTTCCTGCTACCATTTGATTCCTCTGCTTCTCTCATAGTAATGCTCCTTAAGAGACCTGTTCTGTTCTCACAATTCCTGTCCTCTTCTCTCCAGAGCTCAGCCACTTTGGGTGTTTGTACCACAATAGGAGCAGTTTCCCGCAAGGTCACCAATGATCTCCACTGTTCAAAGGTCTATTTTCACTTCTCTGACTTACATGCAGTATTTAACAGTTTTTCATTCTTCTTCTCCTTGAAATATTTCTGTTAGCTTCTGGGATACCATTCTCCTTTTCCTTCAACTCTTTACTTCCCTAGCTATTCCTTCCTAGTCTACTTATCTTCCTAAATATTGGAGTGCCCGGTGGTTAGTCCTCAGACCTCTTTTCTCTCATCCACACAAGTTTTCAACAGAGGGTTCTAGCCTACTCCCTTAGGACATTTAACAGTTACGTGGAGATATTTTTGCTTGTCACAACTGGGAGGGGGATGCTATTGGTCTGAAGTGGGTAGAGACCAGGGATGATGCTCAATATCCTACAATGTATAGGACAGCCCTCCACAATGAAGACTTTTCTGGCCCCAAATGCCAAGAGAGCAGATGATCTCATTCAGTGTAACAGCTTTAAATGCCATCTAATGCCAGCAATTCCCAAATCTGTAGCTTCAGCCCAAACTTCCCAGTGGAAATGGAAATGGCTACTGCTTTAATACTTCCATTTGGATATCTAACAGGGATTTCAAATGAAAACTGTCCAAAACAGAATGCCTAGACTAGCAATCCTGAAAAACACCTGGTCATCTGCACTTTTTTCCAACTCAATTATTGGCATCTCCGTAACTTCCAGTTGCTCAAGCCAAAAATCTCGAGATCACCCTTGACTCTTCTCTTTCTGTATAATCTAATCTGACCTGGTAGTAATTCTATCAAACTCATCTTTTTTCTTTCTAAAGATATATTTATTTGTTCGAGAGACAGAGCATGCATGTGTACGAATGCCAGGTGAGGGGCAGAGGGAGCAGGCTCTCTGCTGAGCAGGGAGCCCAACGTGGAGCTCTATCCCAGGACCCCAACGAGGGGTTTGATCTTGGGGCCCCGGAATCATGTTCTGAGCCAAAGGCAGATGCTTAACCAACTGAGCCACCCAGGCGCCCCCTAACAAAGTCATCTTTAAAACATATCCACAATCAGAATATTTCTCACTGTCTCTACTAATCCCACCCTGGTCTAAGCTGCCATCATCTCTTGTCTGGAATGTGGCACCAACCTCCTAATCCGTCTCACTGCTCCCAAACTGTCCCGGCCATATGCTGTTCTCACCACAGCAGCCATAGCAATCCGCTAAAAACACAACTTAGATCATGTCATTCTTCTACGTAAAACTTCAATGGCTTCTTGCCATCTAACTCTGTAAAAGTCAAAGCCCTAAAATCACCCAACAAAACCCTGATTTGACCCTTGGCTACTTTATTATAATCTATCCTTTGATCATTCAGGGGCAGACTCCCACTGGCCCCTTGCCATTCTTTAACATAACAAGCAAGCTCCTGTCTCAAGGTTCTTTGCATTTTGGTTCCTTTTTCTTGGAAGGTTCTACCTGAAAATCTTATTCCCCAGATTACTTCCTCTGCTCAAATGCCAACTTATCACTGGGTCTTTCCCAAATAAAAGATCAACTCCTGCAGGCATCCCCTTTCCCTTCAATCCCTATTCTCTATTCCACTTATCACTGGAAAAACTTATTATTTGGGGGGATTCCTCTTGTTTACTATCTGCCTCCTCGAGGGCAGGGAATTTGTTCCCTACTGTATTCTCAGTCCCTAAACACTGACTAGAACATATCAGGCACTAAAAAGTATTTCTTTTTCTTTCTTTTTTTTTTTTTCTTTAAGATTTTATTTATTTATTTGAGAGAGACCGAGAGAGAGAGAGCATGAGAGGGGAGAAAGTCAGAGGGAGAAGCAGACTCCCTGTGGAGCCAAGAGCCCGATATGGGATTCAATCCTGGGACTCCGGGGTCATAACCTGAGCCAAAGGCAGCTGTTTAATCAACTGAGCCAACCAGGTGCCCTAAAAAGTATTTCTTAAATGAGATTTGTATGTCTAACGTAAGTCTCTCTTCAGAGCCTTGGACTTATAAATTTCAATGCCTACATGACATTTCTGAAGGGCTGCTGCAATGGGTACTTCAAATTTAATATATCTGAAAGAATTATTCACATCTCTCCAAAATCCATCTTCTGTATGTTAGTGAAATGCAACCCCGCCACTCAATATCTTGTTAGTGATACCAGAAACCAGGGAACTGTCTTTGTTCACTCCATTTCCCTTCCCATCTTTTACCCCACGTTCAGTCCATCACCAAGCCTAGGAAAGCTACCTACTAATTGCATCTTAAATCCATCTATTTCTCCTTTCCTAACTACTCCCACAATTGAACCACCAGCATCTCTTACTCGGCAAGAGCAAGAGCAAGATCTTTTTTTGTATAATATCTATCTAATCCAAATTCATTTTCCATGAAGTAAACAGATTTTTTCTTTATGAAATTTGGTTTATGCTAGTAAAGAGTTAGTAACACTTTTTTTTTAAAAGATTTTATTTATTTATTTGACAGGCAGAGATCACTAGTAGGCAGAGAGAGAGAAGGAAGCAGGTTCCCCGCTGAACAGAGAGCCCTGATGTGGGGCTCCATCCCAGGACCCTGAGATTATGACCTGAGCCGGAGGCAGAGGCTTTAACCCACTCAGCCCCCTAGGAGCCCCAAGAGTTAGTAACTCTTTAAGACTCTTCAATGATTATTCAGTGTACTTGGGGAAAAAAAAAATCCAAAGTCCTTAGGAAGGATCTGAACATCTGATGGTAAGCACCTGCTTACCAACCCTCCCATCCCCCAGGCTCAGCATCTCTCACATCACTTTCCATTTCACCCACTGCATTTAAGCCACACAGACTTCCAGTCAATTCCTCAAATCTATCCAGGTCTTTCTATCTCACAGATTTTGCATATGGTGATCCTATATGCCGACCGCTCGCTCTCCAACCACCTGTCTCGGCAACTTTTCATCCTACAGATCTCAGATTAAATGTGATATCGGTGAAGACCTTCCCTGTCCCACCAATAATACTGGTCCTCTCATAAACCTCTCACAGCCCCTATACTTTTCCTCTGAGCCAAGTATGAAAACTTGATGTTTATACACCTATGTTGTGGTCCCTTTCGTGATATTTTCCTTCATAAAATTGTCCCATTAAAGATGGCTCCATTATCTATTTTCAGACAGCTACAACATCTTCCATGATGGAAACAGTGGATTGTTTTTGTCCACCACTTCATCTCTAGTAAACTCAGCAGAGTGCCTGACATGAAGAAGCTCAAATGTATTCCAAGAATGGAAGAAGCTGTAGAACACAATGAGAACACATTGAGTTCAAGTTTAAAACTCGTCTTCGGGGCTTTATCCCATAAGCTTCATTTCCTCTGCTTTTAGTGCTACCTGGAAGGGCACCTCTCCTAGAACTTTGTGTCTCCTTGATTTTCTCCTGATTCCGAAATCAAGAGAAAACAGTGTTTCTTTTTTCCTGACTGTCCATTACTGCCCAAGAGAAGGACAATCTGGCCAAGAGCCGCGAAAATTCAAGCCGAACAATCCGACCTTCCAGGGGGATTCAGCGAACAGAGCACTTACCAATGAATGAACCTGTTTCTGGTGACGGAGAACAACTTGCCACTTTCCATATAGTAGAAGCCTCCCGCGCTCTCACCGTATTTCACGGCTCCAGCCAAGGCATTTGCAGTCCCTGCAAAAGGAGAGTGGTCAGCCTGCATACCTGGTTCTCTCGGGATGACAGAGACTGAGGGCGCTGAGAAAGCAGAGGGTGACGACTGACAATCCACACGAAGAGAAAGGGAAGAAAGCAGGACGAAGTAGGACACTACGGAAGCTATGATCCCAAGGCTACAGGCATGTGGACTAAAGGAGTATGAACCCGGGGTCAGAGATTTAAGGACCCATGAGAGGAGCCCGAGGGGAAGGATCGGATCGCGTCCTCCCTGACTGCTTTCGTACCGATGCCGGAAACTGTGAATTCCCGAAAGTGTCTCGGCCTCTCGCGCTCAGCACCGCTGAGCTCCTCGAAGCTCCGTTCCAGGGCTCCCGCCGCCGCCATCTTCCCGCCGCCGCCGCAGGGCCCGACGGGACGCGAGCTAGGACGGCCGGCCAACGTCACTTCCGGGGGCGGGGCGGATGGAGTAAGGAACTGGTGAGGAAGCCTGCGGGGAAGGAGGGTACGATTGACTCTTCGTTGCGAGGCTTCCAGTCAGTTGGTTGGAGAACGAGAGTGGACAGGAAGGAAGCCAGAAGACAAAGGGGCAAAAGGGAACCGACTCTGCTTGCGGGAACTTTAGCCCGGCCGGCTGGCTGGGACATCCCCTCAGGGGGCGGTACCCTTTTCCCGGCGTCCTCCGGGCAGGGGGCGGGGCCAGGTTTGTTTCCATTTTGAAAACCCGGGCGCGGGCGGCGGGGTTGAGCTTCCCCGGAGGGGCGAGGTCCGGAGAGTCCGGGTGGCCGAGCGCCCTCTACCGGGTTCCGAGGTCGCGGTCACCCTTCTCGGCGTCGGGGTGGCGGTCAGTACATTGGCTGGTCTCCTTTTTGGCCTTCCGCGGCACGTGGGATGGGGAGAGGGCGAGTACTGGGGAGAGGAGATCTTTTGGGTTGCAATCTTTTAGAGAGTCTGAATTCGTGCATTCTGGTGTTCTGAAACGCAATGCATTCAGCAAAACGTTGATGCAACACGCTGTGGTTATCTAAATGCTGAAAGGAATTTGCCTTTCATCCCGTCCCTGATCTGGATGTCTGTAAGATATTGTGCCTTTACCGGTATCTAGGGCTCAGTACTGGGAAAAATGCTGATTTGCATGGGAAAAGGATTTTTCCTCCCTAGTCAACGTTTGTTAAGCAGTTCTGTTATTCTTGTTATCACCAGTAAATGCAACCCTTCTTTATCATTCTGTTTTATTGATCCTATTCTGACCACTCCCCCCCCCCCCCCACGCCCACCACCTCCTCTTTCCAGCTTGCTCCTAGGACTCCAGTTCTAGCCATGCGATCCCTCCAGCCCACCCAGGAACCGTTGTTCTACCACCTTTTCACGGTCCCCATTTCCTTGAGATTTCCTTCTTACTCTGCTTAAATTCCATTTAAATTACTCCTTTACCTAGCTTGCTCTTTCTTCATTATGCTTTGGTAAAACCTAGAAATTTGATTAATCCAAGGCTGCAGCTGAGGAGGGCTGGAGAAAAATACACAATTATCAGTCATACCTTCCTCTACCTCCATCATGATTCTAAACCTCCAGTGGGTCCGTACTACTACACAGAGAACACATCCCTTGTCCACTTACTGTCCTAGATGAGTATTTCACAACTTCTCTAACCTGAGCGCCTCTCTCCTCCTCACTCTCAGTTTGCTTTTTCACTTAGAAAATTGGTGAAATCAAGAGAATTTTCCCCCTGCCTCCTTTCCCTACCCGCCTTCATCAGTACCTGCATACTCTGCCCTTCTCTCCTGTTACTATAAATTGGACTGTCCCTAAACGTACATCCCTAAACTTAGGGGCATAAACTTTACATTTTCGCCTGCTCAAGGACACCATTCCAGCAGTTCTCTCTCCTGCATTTTCAGTTCTGCACCACCCCCCATTACTGAGTTGTTTCCCCAAGCACACAAGCATGCTGTTATTTCTCCTTCCTGCCACACACAAAAAACTCATTTGATTTCCACTCTCTTTGGCCACTATCTACTACTTCAGAGCCCCTCTTTATCACTTCAGAGCTCCTCTTCATCGCTACAGCAAAATCCAAGAGCTTTCTGTTTAATTTCTTTTCTTTGAGTCTCTCTTAAATCCACTTTTATCAGGCTTTCGCACCTGTTGCTTTACTGAAACAGCTTTTTTCAAGATCTCCAATGACGTCCATCTTTATCTAACACTGAACTCTCATTCCTTTTTTTTTTTTTTTTTTTTAAGTAAACGCTACACTTATCATGGAGCTCCAACTCTTGAGCCTGATATCAAGAGTTGCATGCTTTATGGGCTGAGCCAGCCAAGCACCCCTGAACTCTCATTCCTTAACATTCTTGACTACCTGCAGCATTTGACCATTTAATTGCTTTCTTGCCCACTTTCTTCACATGGCTTCCAGGACACCACATGCTTTTGATTTCCTCCCATTTCACAAACTGTTCTTTTTCAGACTTCTTTGCTAGTTGCTTCTCTTTTTCTCCAAACTTCTTAATGTTGGACTGCCCCAGGGCACAATTCTTGGTCCTGCCCACACACATTCCCCTGAGGATTTCGTGTAGTCTTCTGCTTTAAATACTAGATCGCAGTAGTCTGATAATTCCTAGATGTATTTCTTCAGGCTAAACCTTTCTCCCTTGAATTCCCACCTTAGGTATCCAACTGCCTTTTCTTTTTTTAAAGAATTTTTATTTTTTAAATAAGCTCTAGGCCCAAGATGGGGCTTGAACTCAAAATCCCAAGATCAAGTCACATGCTCTGCGACTGAGCCAGCAAGGGGCCCCTTGAGCCTGCTTTTTACATTCATCTGACTGCTAACATCACTGGGATTCCCCCACAGTCACCTCAGACGCAGCATATCCAAGGCAAAACTCATTTTACCTCACTACACTATCATGTGATTCTCTATGTGGTTATCACTAGGCAGTGACCTGATTTAGAAATTGAGGAGTCATACTGGGCACAGAGCTCCTGAAACCCTTGGAATTCCCTAAGTGACGAGAAGAGAAAGGTGTCTTTTTTTAATGTTAGTGAAGTGACTTTTGGAAAGTCCCTCAGAAGCTTTATGGTGGGGCTGGTTGCCAGGAGAAGCAACCACATGATTTGAAGGTTGGAACTTTCAGCTCCACCTCCATCCTCCAATTTCTGGGGAGGCTTGAGGGGTTGAAGATTGAGTTTAGTCACCAAAGGCCAATGATTTAATCAACTAAGCCTATGTAATGAAGCCTCCATAAAAACCCAGAAGGATGGTTTTGGAGAACTTCTAGGTGGTAAACCAGAATGAACCCAGTTCTGTGCCCCAAACTCCATTGGGACAAAATCTCCTACATTCAAGACCTGGTCCTAAATATCTGATAAGCCAGTAATCTAGTAAGTAAATTGGTTTCCTGAGTTCTGTGAGCTGCTCTAACAGAAAATCGAACCCTAGGAAGGGGTTATGGGAGCCTCCAATTTATAGCCAGGGGTCAGAAGCACACGTGATAACCTAGACTCGTAATTAGCATCTGAAATGGGAGCAGTGTTGTGGGACCGAACCATTAGCCTTGTGGGATCTGACGGTATTTCCAAGTAGGTAGTGTCAGAATTAAGTTTGTGGGATACCTGGTCAGTGTCCACAGGAGTTAATTGCTTCTTGGTGTGGAAAAGTCCCACTCACGGGACCTCCAAAAGGCCTACCCTTAAATACCATCACAGTAGGGATTAGGTTTCAACATATGAATTTTGTGGGGTGAGGAGGACAAAAACATTCAGTCTCTAGCACTTCTTAAAAACTTGCAGGGGCTCAAAAAAAAAACTTTTGGGGGCTCCCTGTTGCCCTGACTTCCAAGGTCTTTTACCACTTCAACACAATCAACCTTCTTTAAACATTTTTATTTATTTATTTTTAAAGATTTTATTTATTTGAGAGAGAGACAGAGATAGAGCAAGGGCTGGAAGGAGAAGGGGACTCGGGCTCCCGCTGAGCAAGGAGCCCGATGCTGGGCTCAATCCCAGGACCTTCTGGGACTGGAGCTGAAGGCAGATGCACAACAACTGAGCCACCCGCGGGCTCCTACCTTTAAGTTCTTGCATCTCCTTGAGAAACACTTACGCTGTCCCAACTGTGGACTGCCTTCCTACAGTCCTAGTGGTATTTGGTCATACGTGGGCACATTTTGTCAAACCTGTGTGATAGGTAGGCCTGAAACCTACTTGCTAAGGGTCTAAAAAGGGACTTGGGGAAAATTTTTGCCTTAGGGCAGAAGGAACTTGTAGTAATTTGATTTGGGATTTAGTTGTAGTGGAGCACATTGTGAGTTGCCTACCTCCCTGGCCTCTACTGGACTTGAGTCTGATGCCTATGGAAAGCAGAGTCGGGGGCTAGGAGGACAAAAAGACTAAGTACACTACAGCATCTGTGTAACACTGAGGGCCCTTGAGTACTGCACTGAGACTGCTCTTGCTGAGCGTACAAAAAAAAAAGGGAGAGCACCAGTATTTGTCCTGCACAAATGACCCTAGAGCAGGTTTTCCAGTTTAAAGTCTCCGGCATAATTGTGTGTGTGTTGGCGGGGAGGGTGCCTTCCAGAAGTCTAGTGACCAAAGGAGTGGGGTGAGTACCTAGCAAGGACTGGTGTCTTAGAGAGCAGGGATGGTCCCCTGGAGGAGACTGGAGCCTGGCCCGCAAAGCAGTTCCTAAGAGTAACTCGGTGGATTTACCTATATTAATTGGAAACTACCTGTTAATTTCATTAACAGAGTACTTCATGAACATAGACACTCCCTGGGCATTCCAAGAAATGCTTTAGGGACTGTTTAGCAGGGACTGACAGTCTGCTGGCAGGAGTAGGTGGGGGAGAAGTCAGTGGAACGTATTCATGTTTTAAATGTAACTGTACTTTTACCCACAGTCTGGGGAAATGTGGGTTTTACTATATTTGGACTATTTCACTTGTATATGTCATGCTTGTAGAGTTCTGTGTGTTTTTCTGTAGGAGTTTTCCATTGGTGCTATACTACATTATTACAGTTAGTGGCTTAAACAGTTACATAGGTTAGAAGCCCAACATAGGTTTTACTGGGCGAAGATCGAGGGATCAGTAGAGCTGTATTCTTTCTGGAGACTGTACAGGAGAGTCCTTTTCCTTATCTTTTCCATCTTCCTGAGGCCAACACATTCCTTGACTTGTGTCCCCTTCTTTCATCTTCAAAGCCAGTAATGTCACATCTCTCTCTGACCTCAGGGAAAAGTTCTCTGCTGTGATTAGGTTGGGCCCACCTGGATAATCTAGAATAAACTCCCCCATCTCTAAATTCCTGAACTTAACCACATCTACAAAATTACTTTTGCCTATGTGTGAGGTAACTTAGTCACAGGTTCCAAGATTAGTATATGGACATCTTTCCTGCATGTGTGGGGTGGGGGAAGGGGGATTTTTCTACCCACTATATTTATGATTTACTAAATATATCATATTCTAATTTCATTTTTATAACGTCCTTGAATGGTAGTATTATTCCTGTAAGTGAGATAACTTTTCAGAAGCACTGGTTAAAAATATAGTTCCTATCAGTTGTTACCATCTTAACCCAGAGTTCAGTGTTAGCATTACTCACTGATAAGGACAACCAGATTTGAAGTGTCTCCTGGGTGATACAAAGTGGAGGATATGGCATAATCTGTAAAAGATTTTTAAACAAACATGCCATAAAATTTGCCCTTCTAAAGTCTGCAGTTCAATTATTTTTTGTATATTTATATAGCTACATAACCATCACAACAATTTAATTTTGAGGTATTCATATCATCCCCCAAAGAAATCTAATACCCATTAACATCACTGCCCGTTTCCCTCCTCCTCAGCCTCTGGAAACTACTAATCAATTTTATAGTCTTTAAAAATACATATTTAATTAAATTATATATTTGAGAGAGAGAGAGGGAGAAGGGGCAAAGGGAGAGAGTCTCAAGTAGACTCCTTGCTGAATGCAAAGTCCAACATGGGGCTCGATCTCACTACTCTGAGATCATGACCTGAGCCTAAATCAAGGGTTGGATGCTCAACGGACAGAGCCACCCAGGTTCCCCCCTCCCCTTTTTGTTTCTTTATTTTTCAAGCCCCAACACAGGGCTTGAACTCATGACCTGAGATCAGGACCTGAGCTGAAATCAAGAGTTGGACGCCTAGCCAACAGAGCCACTCAGGTGCCCCTCAGTTTTATGTTGCTATAGAATCACCTATTCTAGACATGTCATATAAATGAAATCATACATATGTGGTTATTTTAGCATAATGTTTTCAAGGCTCATCTATAGTATAGTATAAATCAGTATTTCATTAATTTTTATGCTCAAACAATATTCCATTGTATTGTGAATATACGTATTTTATTTATCCATTCATCAGTTGCTGAACATTTGAGTTGTTTTAGTTTTTGGCAATTATGAATAATGCAGCTATGAACATATAAAGTATTCTTGCAAAAATGTTGACTACAGATCGTGGTAGGCAGAATAGTGGTCCCTGCCCACCCCCAAGTGTCTCCATCCTAATCCCTGCATCCTAATCCCTGGCACCTGTAATGTGGTACCTTATATGGCAAAAGAGACTTTGTATGTATGAGTAATGTTAAAGACCTAGAGGTGGAGAATGTAGCCTGGATCACCCAGATGGGCCCTATCCAATCCCATAGTCCTTAAAAGAAAAGAGCATTGGGGTGCCTCAGTTGTCAAGTGTCTGCCTTTGGCTCAGGTCATGGTCCCAGGGCCCTGGGATTCAGCCCCACATTGGGCTCCCTGCTCAGCGGGAAGCCTGCTTCTCCCTCTCCCACTCTCCTTGGAGTGTTCCTAAGAACACTCCCCTTGGTTGTGTTCCCTCTCTCACTGTGCCTCTCTCTGTCAAATAAATAAATAAAATCTTAAAAAAAAAAAAGAAAGAAGAAGATGGGGCACCTGGGTGGCTCAGTGAGTTAAGCCTCTGCCTTCGGCTCAGGTCATGATCTCAGGGTCCTGGGATTGAGCCCCACATTGGGCTCCCTGCTCAGCAGGGAGCCTGCTTCCTCACCCCACCCCCCGCCTGCCTCTCTGCCTACTTGTGATGTTTCTCTCTGTCAAATAAATAAATAAAATCTTAAAAGTAGAAGAAGAAGAACAAGAGCGCATTTTCCCAGAAAGAGATGCGAGGACAGAAGAAAGGCGGGACGTGTGATATTGCTGGCATTGGGGATGGACCAAGGAGGCCAGGAACAAGGGATGTGGGCAGCCTCTAGAAGCTGGGAAAGGCAAAGAAACAGATTTTCCCCTACAGCCTTCCGAAAGGAGTCGAACCCTGTCAACACCTCAATTTTAGTCCATTGATTTTTGCTCTTAGCCAAAGAGAGCTGCCTTGTCTTTGATTATGCCTCCTGCATCCAGTGAGTGGTCAGTGTGGAAAGTCTAAAGGTCCTGCCCCTTACCTTGATCTAGGACCATTCTGAAGGACCATCTCAGCTCCAAAGTGCTGTGTGAGATCAGCCGAGGCCTCAATTTCTCTTTCTGTCCAGTCCTGCCTCCCTTCGTCCCTTCAAGGCGCTGTTCCTAAGAGCACTCTCTAGTAAACCTCCTGCACTCAAATCTGCCTCCAAGTCTGTTTCCCCAGGGAATCCAACATGAGACACATACACCTGACATCTTGTCCAAGGACGGGCAGCCAGCTGGGAACCAGCAAGAAAAAGAATTTGGAAAGGGAAAAAGGTTAAGCGGAGGACCTACTCTAAATTCCAAAATTGGTGATGAAATATTGGAAAGAATATCAGCTGGGCTTTAGAAAACCTGGGTTCAAATTCTAGCTCTGCCTCAGAGACCTCTTGTCACTCAGCAAGCCACCTGTCTCCCTGCCTCCATTTCTAAGAAGAGGATGTTGTACTTACTCATCTTCAAGTTGTGTTCTGGCACTCAGCTCCCGGTCTGTGGCCCAAAAGCCAGAGACAGGCTGGATCTTGACCTTTATCTCCCGGATTTCCAGGCTCAGAAACATGCCCCTTCCAGAAGCTCCCCAGGACTGAGGACAGGCATGTCCTTCCTGAGTTGAAATTGGCTTGAGTTGCACAACCCATACATAGCCTTTGGGACCCTTAGTTCAGACTGTGATAGTTTCTTAGATGCTTGTCTATCACTATGCTTTCCCTTTACACTATTTTTTCACTTCTTTGTTGATACTTAAATCTTTTTTTCCTGTATAAAAAATGTCCTGCAGTCAATGTGCATATTTTATATAGTCTCCTTCCTTCCTTCCAAAAAGGTTAAGTTGATAAGGCGTCTTATGGTTTCCTACAAATCCAGTAATTACGGTTTTTACAGTGAGCTGTCCCATACTTTTTCTTATCTTCAACATCCATCAGAGTTCTTGAAACTTAAAGTACCTAAAAATGTTTGAAGGAATTACTAAGTGAATGAATAAACACACACAGACATCCTTAGAAAACTCAAATACTCTTTGAACCATTGAAATGCTGGGCATGGTGTGGTTGCAGTATAAATGGAATCATAGTGCCACCTAGTGGTTAAGTAGTGACTTTGTTTAGAAGCAAAATGCAGATGTCTAAAATTATTTGGGCAACAAGTTTTACTTGCAGATACTTCTGTAAGAAAAATACTTTTATGACTTGATCCTATATTCTGAGAATGTCTTGGTTTGCTAGATCACCACTAATTAATAAGTATAAGTGAACAATATTGAGATGGAACTTTAGGGCAGATTTTCCTGACCTAACTTAATAGCTATTCCTTGAAAGGAGAATTTGGTGGTTTAAATAAGTATGGGAAATGGCAATTAATAAAGTTAAGCATATTTATCTTCTGCAGAACTTTTCAGGGACACCAATAGAATTGTGTGCTTTGTGAAGCTCCACCATGCATGATGTTTTCCAGATGCTTTATATTCTTTTCAAGGAACAACGCGTTGGACCATTGTTTTATGGGAAAAAGCTTTCAGAAACGCTGCTTTCTTGTCATTTTTCCCATATGTTAAAAATATCTATTAGCGCACAGCATTTCCTGCCTATAAAGCCTTCCCTGACCTTCATTGCCTTGTTCTAGATACAGTCAGTTCAGAGAGCATCAGAATAAGTCAGTAGTCATACCTTACATTTATAGGGATCTTAGTTTTGAGGTAAGAATTTCTTTAATCAATTAGTATTTCATATTGAACACTTTTTTTTTTTTGGTTTTGTTTTTTTTTTTTTAGATTTTATTTATTTATTTGAGAGAGAGAGCAGGAGAATGAGAAAGAGAGAGAGAAATCAGTGGGAGAAGCAGACTTCCTGCTATGTGGGACTGGATCCCGGGACTCCAGGATCATGACCTGAGCCGAAGGCAGTTGCTTAACCAACTGAGCCACCCAGGAGCCCAAACACGTTTTTTTGTTTTTGTTTTTGTTTTTTTTTTTTTTTAAACATAATCTACTTTCTTTTGGATTCTAGGAGTGTGGTTTCCTACTGTTTGGGTAATTACTTTCAATAATTGCTATTAGCGATGGTAGAAATGACTCGGGATTCAACCACAATGCAAATGACTTCATATTTTCTATTTCTGCCTTTTGCTTACATGCTGTGTATTAACCAAAGTGGCGACTAATTTCTGAATTTCTGGCAGGAGCTTCATTTATTCCTTCAGACTTTTTTTTTTTTTTTTTTTTTAAAGTAAGCTCTACATCCAACATGGGGCCATCATGACCCCAAGATCAAAAGTCACACACTGTACTCATTGAGCCAGCCAGGCACCCCTATTCTTTCAGTCTTGCACACCTGCCAAGAGCTAGTCCCTGGGATTAGAAAGACCCCTCTGGATTTGAGCTCTCTGCAGTCAGGGATCTTGTCCACCTTGTTTTCTGTTGTATCTCTAGGGCCTGGCACAGTGCCCAGCACTGATGAGGTGTTCATGAAGTATCTGTGGACAGAATACACATTTCCCATTCTCTACTTTTGAGGTTTAATGGAACAAAGGAGAACTACAGATAACAGTAAAGTGTGATCATTATTATAAAAGAATGTACAAGGAGGAGAAAGAGCATTCTAGGCAAAAAGTCTTAAAGGCATGGAGAGAACTGGGGTGAGGAGTGGTTGAAAAGGCTGGGGTCACAGTGGAGAGAGCTTTTCCTTTCTTGCCAAAGAGTTTAAGTATACTTTAACATTTCTCCTTACAACTCAGTGCTTAAAATACTTGGTAAATTCTTGCTGTCGATATAAGAATTTTATTTCAGTTCAAATAAAACTTGGCGGGTAATTTTTTTGAAAGGTTGATTTAACATCAGGATAGAGATCCTTGCTGAAAGGGAGAAGACATCGCCGTAAGGTCGGTAAGTTCGTGGGGGAAGCCAGGATGACATTGTAGTAATTAGTAACTGCCCCGACATACTGTCTAGAATTCTGAAACTCTCCCCAGGAAATGCCTAGTGTAGAGCCCTGCAAGAGACATTTAAAAAGAAAAATTGTGGAATAAGTGAAGTATGTCAGTGACTTTTCACTTCCTTTTTCATTATTCTTTTCTACCTGCTTATGAAACCACCATGACTTCAGAGACCAGGGCCCTCTCATGTTGCCTGAAAGCCCAGGGTTCGCAGCCAGACCCGGCCCTTCTGTGCTTTTGGACTTATCCTTGGGGACCATATACCCTGAATTGTTTTCATTGCCTTTCATCTGATATTTCCCATAAATTTCAATAGGTTGTGATTCATTCATTACATGCTTCATTAAATGTTTTTTTTGAAAAGATTTACTTATTTTAGGGGGTGCAGAGGGAGACGAAGAGAATCTCAAGCAGACTCCCCGCTGAGAGTGGCACCCCATGTGGGGTTCGATCTCACAACCCAAGATCATCGCCTGAGCCAAAACTGAGAGCCTAGACACTCAACTGACTGAGTTACCCAGGCGCCCCTTAACTAAATGTTACTTTTATATCTTTGTGAGGTCTCGCACATGATGTAATTCACAAAATCAGAAAAAGAAGATCCTTGCTTGAACCATACAGCCCAAGTTTCGCTTCTAAAAATACAAATGCTACATGTCCTGAAACCAGCTCTGGGATATAGTTGGAAGTAATCTGACATAGATCCACACTGAGGTGCTATATAAAAGCTAAATAAATAGCCCTTTCCAGAAGAACGGACACTGCAAATGCTTTGCCTTGACCCACAGATGTTGCCTCTCTTCTCTCTCTTGCTCATCTTGCTAATCAGTCGTGGGAGCCCTTTCCTACTTTAATATCATTTCAATGCAGTAATTCAGACAACCGCTCTCAGTCGACTGATCCCCGCACGCGGTAGATAATCTGCTTACCGTCTTCAAAGGAAAGGTGCTCCCGTGGTGGAATGGAAGGCACCAACAGGAACCAGATTCATCGGTAGCCCCAACAGGGGGCAGTTAAGCCACGTCAGTAAAATACGATTACTGTTGACCTTAACAGACCAAGATCGAAGCTGACCCAGTAGAGTTTTTATTTGCGTGTTAGAGCCCAGAACTACTGCTTCATGTGAAAGTACCTGATACAAGTAAGCTAGAAATCCACATTTTATAAAGTAGAGATTCTCATGTAGTTCTGGACTTTTGTGAGGTCACACCTAGACACTCCCGTGTCATCCTGTCCTTTCTTTTCTTTCCTTTTTTTTTTTCCTTAAAGATTTTATTTATTTGAGAAAGAGAGAGTGAGTGAGAGAGAGAGCATGAGCTGGGGGTGGAGGCAGAAGGAGAGGGAGAAACAGTCTCCCTGCTGGGCAGGGAGCCTGATGTGGGGCTTGATCCCAGGACCTGAGATCATGACTTGAGCCGAAGGCAGATGCTTAACTGACTGAGCCACCCAGGTGCCCCATCCTGTCCTTTCTTGACACCTCAGGGCTGCTGCTGCTTCTGCTTCTGCACAATCACAAGGGCTGCCAATCCAGCTGCCCATGTCTTTGCACGTCTGCAAAATAATGACGGCAACAAATAAAAATGGGAGCATTTTGCCATCTGTTTAATTCTCTTCTCCTTTCATCTGATCCTGAAAGTTAGCCAATGTCTTTCTCCCGTTCTTTTGCTTCAAAGACTAAAAAGGTTCAAATCATAAAAATAGGAAGAATTTTTAGAAGTATTCCCCCTTCCTCATTTTGCCTGCCAAGTTTCGATTCAGTGCAGGTGCTGACTGATGTTTATAGGGACATAAAATAAGTCATTTCCATGTTGCAAAGCAAGGATGCTCAGTGGCCTGAGCCAGGGTTAGGACTCTGATTAGAGGCTCCAGTTTGAGGTCAGAGGCCAGTGTTTTTCTAAATCCCAGACTTCAGTTTCTTCTAGCTCGCCTGTGTCATTGCCCGAATCCTGCAAGAATGTCTGGGAATTAAATAAGTCAAAATGGATGCCTGCTATCTCGGGCCTGGCAAAGCTTCTATAGGCAACCGCAGGGCCCCACCCAGCGATTGTTTATGTTCCTCTTGCATCCTCCAGGATCCCGCTTACGCACCACATTCTGTTGAGTAACGGTGTACGGAGCCAAGTCAGGACCAGTAATGTTCCTCGTCTGCCTTCTTGGGCTGGTCCTGACGCTGGCCCCTGACAATGCCAGGCTCGGGAACTATTTGTTTCTGATTTCCAGCCAAGAAGTCTAACAATTCTCTCCCTTCCTTCCTATCGCCCTCTTCTTCCTTACCAATGCCAAGTCTGGGATTTTCCTTGTCTAGAGACCGACCATACAGGCAAGGAAATGAACTTTCTTGGGTTATGACAGACCACTTAACAGAAACGGTGCCCTTTGTTCTCGTTCAAAAGCCTTTTCCTTAAATGACATTTCTCTCGAAGGCTTCTGCAGATATATCTGCACTGGCTCCTTAATTCCTACCAGGTCCCTCTCAGAAGACTAAGAAGTAGTAGGCGTTGGAATTCTGATTTTTCTGATTGGGAAGCAAAAGTTCAGAAAGGAAGAATAATTTGCCCAGGGATTTAGTCAAGCAATTCTAGTAGTTGTGTCTACATCTATTCTTTAAACTTAAAAACCCTTTCTTAAAAATCCATTCTGAAACTTTAAAAATCCTTTTCATTCCCAGCAACCCTGTCTAAGACAAAAAAAATTTACATACAGAAAATAAAGGCAGGTCTGGCTGTGGATCACTAATTCCATCATGCGTCAGAAAATCTTATTTTTTGGGGGGTTGCCTGGGTGGCTCAGTGGGTTAAGCCTCTGCCTTTGGCTCAGGTCATGATCTCAGGGTCCTGAGATCAAGCCCTGCATCAGGATCTCTGTTCAGCAGGGAGCCCACTCCCCCCACCCATGCCCATCTCTCTGCCTACTTGTGATCCCTCTCTCTGTCAAATAAATAAATAAGATATTTAAAAAAAATTTTATTCCTTTTGCACCCACTCGGGGACAGCCCGGCCCCAATTACAGTCCAGAGGGACATGGGTCCTACTTGCCTGGGCAAGTCACTTCATTTCTCTGGGCTTAACAGTTTCCTCATCTGTAATACAAAATAGTTGGGATTTGGGGTCTCTTAGGTTTCTTTCCAGTTTCAGGAGTCAGCAACTAGGAAAATGCAGAGATAAAGGCACAAGGCAAACCCATCTGTAAAAAGCCAGAAAAACATCTATGTATAACACTTTAAAAATAATCTCTAGTAAATAAGAATTTGTGTCTACTTTGGGTTCAACAATTTTACTCTTGGGGCTTTATACAAAGAAGCAACCAGAGACGTGCTTCCGATTTGCAAGGATGACTGTCATAGTGCTTGTGTTTAATAAACTTAATTTTAGGATAGTTTTAGATATACAGGGAAGTTGCAAAGATGGTACAGAGTTCTTCTGTACCCATCCGTCCTTCTCATTTCCTTTGTTGTTTAACAGCTGATACTAGTATTTGATATTTCATCACAACAAATGAACCAGTATTGATATATGTTATTAACTAAAATCCATGATGTATTTCTATTTCCCTACTTCTAATGTACTGTTCTTTTTCTGTCCCAGGATTCTATCCAGAGCGCCAATTACATTTAATTGTTATCTCCCCAGTTTCCTCAAGACTGTGAGAATTTGCTGGATTTTCTTTCTTCCTTCCTTTTTTTTTTTTTAAGATTTTATTTTTAGGTAATCTCTATACCCAACATGGGGCTTGAACTTACAACCCTGAGATTAAGTCACATGCCCCAGAGTTTCCTTATTTTTGAGGCCTTTGACAGTTCCGAGGAACACGGGTCATGTATTTTGAAGACTGTCTCTTGATATTTAAAAAAAAAAAAATCACGATTAAACTGGGTTATTGGTTGGCGGGAAAACCATAGCTGTAAGGTACCAGTCCTGTCACATATCAGGGGACAGGCTATCTACATGACCTTTCACCAATGATGTTAAGCTTAATCACAGAGCAGAGGTAGTGTTTGCCAGATTTCACTGTGCTATTTTCCAGTAACAAACGTTCTCAAATAAGATACATGTCCTCCATGAGGACAGGAATTTTGCCTGATACCTACATTCACAACTGTGCACCCAGTGCCAAGTTCTGACTCATAATGGGTGTTCAGTGAATAGAATTTGTTGGATGAAAAGGAGATTGGTTAAATAAGTTACCTTACATAATTTGATGGAGGGGGCACCTGGTTGGCAGTTGGTTAAGTGTCCTGCTCTTGGTTTCGGCTCAGGTTAAATCTCAGGGTCGTGATATTGAGCCCCGTGTCGGGCTTTGTGCTGAGCATGGAGTCGGCTTGAGTTTCGCTCTCTTTCTCCCTCTGCTCCTCATGCTTGTGCTCTCTTTCTCTCTAAAACAAATAAATAAACCTTTAAAAAAACATGATGGACTGCTGGTGGTCATCATAGATATTTCGTGGCATGGAAAAAAGCATCAATGTTCTATTCAGTGAATGAAACAGATCAAAAGAATTTGTATACATCCTATTTTGTATAAAGTTTGTGTGTTCTTGTGTGTGTATGTGTGTATGTCTGTGTAGGTGTGTAGAAAAGGAACTAGAAGGTTGTAAGAATGTTAAAGTGGTTGGTGGTTATGGTGAGGTAGAAGGATTACAGGGGATTTTCATTTTTGTCCTCGTTCAGTAACAACAAGAATTACTTTCTAAATCAGAGGGGGAAAAAACACACAATACAAAGGGAGAGAAGTTTTAACCTTCAAGAAGGTTCTCGAGCAAGAAAACAGATGTTTCAATACAATGCCCAGCAACCGCATTATTTAGCCATCTATTAGTATCTGTGAAGGAACTGAAATCAGCGATGCGGTGCATAGAGGGTGTTGTCCTCAAAATTCTGCAGTTTCTAGGAAACAGGGTACACTAGGCACCATCTGTTTCTGATTTAGGGCATTAGAGTTGCAAGATCATGAGCTGTATCTTTGTTACCCTCATAACAAATTGTTTAAAGTTAAAAAAAAAAAAAGGAAAGAGCAAAACCAAATGCACAGGATGCCAGAGTGAATGGCATTATTGTATCATTCGCTTTCTCCTCCCTGGGGCTTTGCATTTTAAAAACACATGTTGTGGTTTTTCTATGATTATCTTCCCACTTCCTGTGTTGTATCTCCCTTACTGTAAATATCCTTTTGTATAGTCATGCTTCTCTTTCCCTGTGTCCTGCATGTGTGTCTTTCTTAATGTTCTCTCTCTCTCTCCAAACTTGCACCGTGTATTTTCCCCAATACTAATTTGTAGGGGTCCGATAGTATTTTTAGAGATTTTTAAAACCTTGATTTCAAATTCTAGTTCCATCTTCCATGAGCTGCGAGATCTGCACAAAGTTGCTTCACCTGTCTGAGTTTCCCTCTCAGAAAATGAGGACGGTGTTCCGTACTCACTCAGAATAATCCTTATTCCAAGGATTAAATGAGATTTAATGTAAATAAGTATAGGATCCATCCTAGTGCCAGTCACAAACGAGGCACTTAGCCTGTGGCATCTCTAACTTCCTTCTCCGCTTCCATACATACTCTATCTATACTGTATCTAGTGCTATCTTTTGAAAATGCTAATAACATACTAAAGGATCAAGTGTAACCTTGGGCTTTCAGGGTCCTCTTTAAAGGAGCCCCAACCCAGTTTTGTGGTCTCACTACCTTCCAGGCACATGGTACACACACATTATACTCCAGCCACACCAAATTACTAGCTGTTGCCTAAACACAGGCTATTCTTTCTTCTCTCCATGCTGTTAAGCATGCTGTTTTCTGTGTCTGAAAGTCCACTGTGCTCCTTGCAGACAACTTTCTTTGTGAAGCCTTCTCTGATAGCTTTGAGGGCCCCCACACTCGCCTCTGACCACCGCAACCTGTTCATGCGATTCTTTTTGCAAGTGTCTACATCATTCACTTATTTATTTGACAAATAGTTATCCAGCTCTCACTATGCACCAGGCACTGGAAGGTATCCTTTAGTTAAACTGTGGATTCCAGAAGGGCCAGGGTCTTGTCTTATCTACCCTCTTTCAACCCCGTGCTTAGCAGAGGAGTAAAATAAATACTCAAAGTCTGTTTGTTCAATATTGAATGAAATTCAGGCATTTCTTTTTCAGTAATCAAACTGAAAATCATAATGCTACCAAGTACTTCCTCATTTGCCCTTTAAAAGACAAAGATAAAAGACACATATTTTCTTTTGCATGTAACATATTGTTAGCTTATTAACAATTCCAGGGGGCTCAGAAATATTCCTTTGCTTTGAGTGTTCTCCATCTGGAAGAGTTTAGCTAATTAAACCAAAGATCATGGATGAGTTGGCCCCATTTATCTCCAATGGATGAAATCCTTTTCTCTCCAGAGGGTTCTTCAGACAAATATCAAGGGTCAGTGTTATTTTTAGTAACATATATTTTTGAAAGTCTTAACTTTTTTTTATTTCAATTTCTAAGTTTGGTAACACATGCTTTTAAAACTCTCTTTATTTGTTGTTGGTTGTGTTTTTAAATTAAGTTTATAGCGTATCTTGGCCTATACAGAAGCATTTGTCTCAACTCTAGATGATACTGGGTTACTATACTGGAGATTAAGGTAGTCATTAGTCTGCAGAAGAAGTTAGAAAAAAAATGCTTTCTCTCTCTCCTCCCCGAAACCCTCCCACCCCCCACCGCCGTAAGTGCAGGATTCCTCTTGGTGATGATATTCTGTGCAGACTGAATGGTGATTCAGAGAGAGCTATTATTATCCTTCCTTTTGAGGGATTTTCAATTTTTGATGAAAAAATTCTCTCCTCCATTCTTTCTCAATGCAGAGACACATACAGGCCTTGTGTTCTTAGATTCGTTCGGCTTCCCCTTGTATGCACCCCAGGACAGTTAGAAAATTCATGTGCCGATTACCTCCTGATTTCTTTAGGCTTAAGAATGAGAACACGTGGGGCGCCTGGGTGGCTCCGTGGGTTAAGCCGCTGCCTTCGGCTCAGGTCATGATCTCAGGGTCCTGGGATCGAGGCCCGCATCGGGCTCTCTGCTCAGCAGGGAGTCTGCTTCCTTCTAAAAAAAAAAAAAAAAAAAAGAATGAGAACACTTGATAACCTCACATTAGCAACAATTAAATAAGGGCCATAAGAGCTGAGTTTTAGGGATCTAAAAAATTTTTTTTTTCTCTAGATGGAAACAGTTTGTCCATCTTGAGTTACTTGAGTTACATCATGAGATTTAGACTGACAGGCCCAGATAGGAAGAAGCTAAATCAGGTTTTAGTGGAAAAGATACCATGCAAACTTGCACAGGGAACAAACCAAGCCTCATGTCTAACACGACTTTCCTTGCTAGGCAACGTCAGCTCGGCCCACTGACTCACCTGAATTTCATTAAGAGCTAAAAAACAGTAAAGAGAGTCAGCGTGGGGCCAAAGGAACCCACGGAAGTGAGGTTCTCTCACGTCCCTTCTGGGGCGTGTTCCTCAGCTTCTTTCAAGACTGCCTCCTCCTAGCCTATTCTTCTAGGGGGCAGGGGACAAAAAGGTTGGTTCAGGGCTGGGGGACGGCCATGGCATTCAGATCACTGAGTTTACTAAAACAACCAGGTTCTGTGGTCATTATGGCTCTAATAACAGAGTTGATCAAATCCTTAGTTCTGAAGGGGTGTTTGGCATTTTTACAGCGCCGCAAAAGTTACAGGGCTGTCACCAGACACTTTTCTCATTTCTCTTTCCTGAGGCCCTCCCTGCATTTCTCTGGAGGTCATTCCCCCCGTCCTTCACCCTCTGGTAGGGTTGGAAGAGGGCATCATGTTTTGGTAGCCTCAGGGAGAAATACTTCTGCTAATTGGTGCTTTGGTATTATAAGGAAGGCCTGTGAAATCCTTCACTGTGCTTTGAGGGAGATGTTATTAGGACACTGTTTTCTTTTTTAAGCTTTTATTTATTTATTTATTTGACAGAGAGCGAGAGAGAGAGAGATCACAAGTAGGCAGGGAGGCGGGCAGAGAGGGGGGGGGGAAGCAGGCTCCCTGCGGAGCAGAGAGCCGGATACGGGGTTCGATTCCGGAACCCTGAGATCATGACCAGAGCTGAAGGCAGAGGGTTAACCCACTGAGCCACCCAGGTGCCCCAGGACCCTGTTTTCTAAAGTTCTTTGGGAGGACCCAGGGGAGACAGCACAGGTGTGTGTGCAGGTGTGTGCTGGTGTGTTTCTCCTTCAGGGGCTCTGTGCACTTTGTCGCTCATGTTTCTCTCCTGTGTTGCTTATCAGGAGACTCTGAGCCAACTCTTGTCCGATCTCTAACAAGGACGTCAAGACTTGCATCCTATTTCCCTTGGCTCTGTGTTTCTCATCTCATATTTGTTTTATTTTCGTCCAGGGTTTGCATTTTTGTAAGTAGCCTTCTGTTCTTCCTGCAAGAAGATAGGTTATAGATAAATAAGTAACGCAAACATTGGTGGGTAGGAAAATCCAGAGAAAATGTGTTCTCTTAAGGCCACGCTCAGCTCCACTGAGAGGACCTGGGCCCGCCACAAACTACCCACAGTGCTGTGTGGATTGTGTTAGAAAATGCAATGCCCTTTGGAGCACCATGGCAATTCCCACGGTATGGATAAATATAGCAATGGATGTGTGAATTGCACCCATCATGAAACCTGGGAATCGCTGAATGGATGGTAAAGCAGGAACCCAGGAAGGCCTTTTTCAACTTTGTTGTTGACAGGAGACCGGAGAAAGACTCAAGTGACCCAAAGGAAGTGATTCATTGGGGATGAAACCAAACAGTAGTGACAGAAAAGGTCACCAGAGGGAAGGTGGGAAGTGCCAAGCAGAAACTCCAAAATAAATAAATAAATAAACAAACATTTGTCGAAAGGCAAGTACATAAGCCTTCCAACCCAGGGTCACAAGCTCCCAGCAAAGTGGCTAGAATTTCTGCTGATGAATTGAAGGAAATTTGCAATAAGGAAAAATACACCCATCTGAAAAGAAATCCAGTTCATAAGGTCAGCCCAACCCAAAACAACATCAGTGAACAGGAATTTCATTCTGTGAACAATACCGATCCTAGCCTTACAGTGGCCAGCTCATTCCTTTCCAAAGTGCATACAGTTCACACCTATTTTTGTTCTGAAAATTCAACAGAGACCTTTTGAAAAAAGTCCTGGACAGTCAGGAACCCTCAAAAAATGTGATTTCTGTTTCCACGGTGGCACACGTCTGTTAGTGATTGCCAAGTTCACTAAAGCTCACGGTGGAGGCAGTGAGACCGCCAGTGACCTCACACACAGGGACTTTCAGGGAAGGGAGACGATGTCACATGGTACTGTCTGACATTTAAATACCAGCATAGAGCCCATGAAGCTTATAGGGGGTATTGAAAGCTGAAGAAATGGGTGACGTCACATAGAGGAGGAACAGGAAGGGGGGCCCAGGGCTGGACCTCCAAGTACTGTGTCTGTGCTGAACTCAGTTCCACGTGTCTAGCTGCCTACTTGACATCTCCACTTGGGTGTCTGATAGGTTTTTCACACCAAATGTTCAAAGCCCAACCTTGACTTTCACCCTCTTGGTTTTCTCTAATTCTGTAAATGACATTTTCATCCTCTGGTTGCTCAAGGCCCCAAATTTGAGTTAGTTGATCCCTCCTCTTTTTCTCACAATCCCATGTCCAATTTGTCAGCAAATCCTTCCTCCAGGAGCATACTCAGTTTTCCACTTTTTACCACTGTTTACCACTGCCCCTACGGTCCAAGCCATCGTCTCCTCTCCCCTAGATTGTTGCAGTAGCTCCTTCTTCCAGCCTTCCCTCCTCCAGTCTATTCTGCACACCGCAGCCAGAGTGGTCCTGTTAGAGCCTAAGACAGGTCATGTCTTAGATTCTAACAAACACTCAATTTTCTTCCCATCTCACTTAGACTAAAAATGGTCTCCCAGGGGCGCCTGGGTGGCTCAGTGGGTTAAGCCGCTGCCTTCAGCTCAGGTCATGATCTCAGGGTCCTGGGATCCAGCCCCGCATCGGGCTCTCTACTCGGCAGGGAGCCTGCTTCCTCTCTGTCTGCCTCTCTGCCTGCTTGTGATCTCTCTCTGTCAAATAAATAAATAAAATCTTTAAAAAAAAAAAAGGTCTCCCAGGCTTTGTATGACCTACGTCCCCTGCCCCATTGCCTCCTGGAGTACATCATGCTCTCTTTCTTCTCTTTCTGTTTCCCTTATCCTAGCTTCTGCTGTCCTTCAAGCACATTAAACTGTTCTGCCTCGGGGCCTTTACACTTGCAGTCTGCTTATTATACCAACATTCCTTGCTTCATTTCACTGCTCAAATGTAACCTTATCAGACCATTCTGTAAAATATAGCAACCCCCATCCTTGGCTCTTCCAATCTCCCTTAACCTGTTTTATTATTTTTTTCTGTATCTCTTAGGACCATCTAACATACTACATAGTTGCTTACTTACTTGTTAATAGATTATCTCCTATCTTGAAGGATATATGCTCTGTAAGGAGAAACTGTGACTTTTGTTCATTGTTTATTCCTAGTGCAGAGTAGACACTCAAATATTTGTTGAAGGAAGGAAAGGCTATGGCGTTTCTCATCCAAGTAGAGAAGGAATTAACTAGGAGACTGAGAAATGGCCAGAGAAGTAGGAAAGGAGAAGCCTGGAGCATGAAATATAATAGAAGGTGAGAGAGAAAGCATTTTTTACTGTGGTAAAAATGTGTAACTGGAGTGCCTGGCTGGCTCAGGTAGTGGACCCCTCTTGATGTTGGGGTTGTGAGTTCAAGCCCACATTGGGTGTAAAGCTTATTTAAAAAAAAAAAAAAATGGGATGCCTGGGTGGCTCAGTTGGTTAAGCGGCTGCCTTATCATGGCTCAGGTCATGATCCCAGCGTCCTGGGATCGAGTCCCATATCGGGCTCCTTGCTTGGCAGGGAGCCTGCTTCTGCCTCTGCCTCTGCTGCCACTCTGCCTGCCTGTGCTTGCTCTCATTCTCTCTCTCTTTCTCTCTCTCTCTCTCTCTGGCAAATAAATAAATAAATAAATAATCTTTAAAAAAAATACACACACACACACATATATATATATAAAATAGAATTTACTATTTTAACCATTTTAAATTATTATTATTTTTTAAAGATTTTATTTATTTACTTTACAGAGAGAGAGATCACAAGGAGGCAGAGAGGCTGGCAGAGAGAGGGAGAAGCAGGCTCCCTGCTGAGCAGAGAGCCCAATGTGGGGCTCCATCCCAGGACCCTGAGATCATGACCTGAGCTGAAGGCAGAGGCCCAACCCACTGAGCCACCCAGGCGCCCCTCTTTTAACCATTTTAAAGCATACAGTTCCAGTGGCATTAAGTACATTCACACTGTTTTGCATCCACCGCACCATCTCCAGAACTTTTCCATCTTCCCAAACTGAGACCCATTAAGCAATGCCCCATCCTCTCTTCCCTGCCATCCCTCACGATCACCACTCTGGTTTTGGTCTCTATGACTTTTGCTACTCTAGGTATCTCCTATGAGTGAACTCATACAGTATTTGCCCTTTTGTGACTAGCTTATTTCATTTGGTGTGATGTATAAAAGATTCATCTAGTATTTATCCAAATGTCCTTCTTTTTTTTTTTAAAGGTTTTTAAAAATATTTTTATATTCTTAAAATTTTACAATTTTTATATTTAAAAAAATTTAAAAATACCCCATTGTCTATACATTTGTTTATCCATTCCCCTGTTGATGGGTAATTTGGGTTGCTCCCACCTTTTGATTATTGTGAATAATGTTTTGAATGCTCCTTGAGACATTCAAATTTTGAATTTTTTAGGAGGTATCTATCCAGAAGTGGAATTGCTGGGGTCTATGGTAATCCTCTGATTCACTTCTTCTTTTTTTTTTTTTTTTAAAGATTTTATTTATTTATTTGACAGAGAGAAATCACAAGTAGATGGAGAGGCAGGCAGAGAGAGAGAGGAAAGCAGGCTCTCTGCTGAGCAGAGAGCCCGATGCAGGACTCGATCCCAGGACTCTGAGATCATGACCTGAGCTGAAGGCAGCGGCTTAACCCACTGAGCCACCCAGGCGCCCCCTCTGATTCACTTCTTAAGGCGCTGTCATACTATTTTCTATGGCAGTTGCCCCAGTGCATAAGGGTTCTGATAGCTCCACATCCTTACCAAACTTATTTTCTGTTAAAACAATTTTTGTTTTTACCTCCCACTCATGTCGTGGTCTCGGGATGGAGCCCCTGCATTGGGCACTCTGCTCGGTGGGGAGCTGGCTTCTCCCTCTCCCACTCCCCCTGCTTGTGTTCCCTCTCTCTCTCTCAGATAAATAAATCTTAAAAATTTTTTTGTTTGTTTGTAATTCATAGCCGTCCTAATGGGTGTGAAGTGGCATCCCATCGCACTTAAGGGAAAACATTTTCCCTTTCTCTCTTTCCTTCTTTCCTTCCTTCCTGAAGATTTTTTTTTTTTAAGATTTTATTTATTTATTTGACAGAGACATAGCAGGAGAGAGAACACAAGCAGGGGGAGGGAGAGGGAGAAGCAGGCTTTCCGCTGAGCAGGGAGCCCCATGTGGGGCTTGATCCCAGGGTCCTGGGATCACAACCTGAGCCAAAGGCAGACGCTTAATGACTGAGCCACCCAGGCACCCTGAGCAAAGCATTTGAAACCAGCGACAGTGGTCATGTGTGTGAAGAGCTGCTTCAAGATAGGTAAAACCAAGACTAGGGTATCTATTGGATTTGGCACGTGGAGGTGGCGGAGCAGAATGATGGAGGGGGTCACCAGAGCAGAGCAGGCAGGAGAGTGAATAGGTGATAAGATGACTCGAGATGCTTGTCCATGCTCAGGAGCAGAGAAATACTCTTTGGAATGTTTGCTATGCTCTGTGATCCTATGAGATGCCAGGGTTAGAGCAGAAGTGCCAACAGATGGGGTTCCTGTCTTCATGGGGCTTACAGTCCATCAGAGGAGAAAGATAGTCAAGAAATTTCTTCAACTCCAGTTTGATAAGAGCTAAAATCAGAAGTGGAGGATGCTGTGTCTGTTACGGCCAGATGGCACCTGAAGAGGGGAGGAGGGTGTTAGAGGAAGTGTCCTGAGGAAGTGACACTCAAATGGGTTGCAATTTGGTGTCCCCTGTGGGTCTGTCTTCAGGAAGAGGATGCCTTGGTTCTGCTGACATGGGCATGTGTGTCTCCGTGGCGATTCCTTCTCATTGTTAGCTGCAGCCACGACAGTGGCTTCTGGTACCTTCTGTGAGCCCTCCGAGAAGCATGTCTTCCACCCCCTTAAACCAGACTTTCAGTCTGCTTCTTCCTCTTCAGCTCTGGCTTCCATTTACCCAGATACTCTGTCCATGAGACTAGTTGAAGGAGTATTCCTGTGGCCAAAGCTGAAGGGTCTCAGTGTAAGGACAGCCAAGTGTGTGCCATGCCTCCTCTTCAGGCTTCTGGAACCACCTATCTTCTGGGTGAGGAGGGCTCACCTAGGGCTTGGGGTGGGGAGGCGTATGTGCTCTGTCTATATACCCCAAAGTGATCATGCTTGTACTCACGAACTCTCCCTTGTTCAATTCCAGTTCAAGGGCCAGATAGGGAGTAGACATATACCTTAGGCTAATTAAGGATAACTTCCTTGAGCCTCAATTTTTTCATCTGTAATTTGAGGATAATAGAAGTACTCATTTCAGGTAAAGTAAAAAAAATTCACATAAAGCATTAGCACAGTGACTAGCACCTAGAGGAGCCTGGTAAAAGTTAACTTTTAGTTTTACTTTTGTTATTATGGTTACGTATTGGAGTTTCGGTATACTGAGTGAGCCTCCAGCTCAGTGAGTCTACTGTTCAAGACTTACTGAGACTTCTCAGTGAGATTAGTAAATTGGCATTCTAGCTTCAGCCATTAGTCTTATAAGCTTAGCTAATGCGTGTCTGCTTCTAAGAGCTAAGGCCCTGGGGTGCTGACAAGACCTGGATTCTGACAGGCTTGGCTGTGGACAGTTGTGGCCAGGACTATATTCACCAGAGTAGTGAGGCTTCTCAGGGGCCAGCTTGCTGCCCCCTCCCCGGATATGCCCAACCCTTCCCTTATCTTTCCCTTTGGAACCCCAGTGTTGCAACACCAACCCTGCTTATTATATACCCACTGGAAAAGAATGCGGGTTTTTTTCTTTTTAAGATTTTATTTATTTACTTGACGGAGAGACAGAGAAAGAGAGAGAGAGAACACAAGCAGGAGAAGTGGGGGAGGGAGAAGCAGACTCCCTGCTGAGCAGGGAGCCCAATGTGGGGCTCCATTCCAGGATCCTGGGATCATGACCCGAGCCAAAGGCAGACGCTTAACTGAGCCACCCAGGCACCCCAAGAGTGTGTTTTTAAGCACCTGCATGCCAAATGTTTCCAAATGTCTCCGAGTTTAGGGATTTTTTTTTTTTTTTGCACCGCTCCCTTGCTTGACTCAGTGGGCCTCCTGATCTCTTCCTTAGCAAGACAGTGTGATACTGAGCACCAGAAAATTCCCAGGGAAAACCTCTGCCAAATGTAAAAGCAAGGGAAAAGGATAAAAGCAACAGTTGTGGAGTAGGCTGGCATAAATGGTAAACGCTTTGTGCCATATTTACTTTTTCTTAATCTAAAATAACAGAGATAACATACACAATGGACTTTCTAACTTGCCACTTTTCCCTTATCTTTTTTCCCGTTGTGAGCCCTAAGACATCATGTTCTTTCATATAATCTTTCTCTCAAAAAAAAGAAAAGAAACCAAAAAAAAAAAAAGTTGGCCATTGCATCCCTGCTGCCCATGGAGAAGAACAGACTCTATCTGATATTTCAGCTGGAAGGCAGGGTGGCAGATTCTTTCCAATGGGGTGGCGACTTCCTCCCTACTCTCAGAACACACCCCTTCCCAAAAATACACCCTCCTGGGCAAGCAGCACAAAGGGAGCAGACCCAGCTCTCGGCGTCAGCAAATGCCCACATCCCTTCCTTTTCCTTTTACACCCAGTGGCCTGGGAATGGCACATGAGCTAGGGGAATCTGCACCACCGATCTTTGTGGCCCCATCACGCCTTCAAATGGCCTTGCTCTCATGTCGCCCTCCTGGGCCATCTTCCAAGCCAACTGCCAGAAGTGATTGTCCTGAAAGGCAAATCAGATCATTTCATTCCATCTGCTTAAGCACTTGGCATGGCCTCTTGGCCCACAGTGAGGGTCCCCAAGCTCCAGGCTGAGGTCTACGCATGGTTGGCTATAAAGAATCATCGTATTCAGATGTACATTCTAGAGTTTGGAATGGAACCTGGGAATCTGGATATGTAGCCTGAATTCTTTAGGTTGTAAGTGACAGGAACACCTCTCAAGGGGTTAAAAAAACAAGAGTCCATTATGTCTTCTGACTAGAAAGTTCAGGGGGGAAAACGATCTTAGCTGTTATCCGCGGGCTCTTAATTTATGGAGGTGACTGAATGATGACATGGAGAGGTCAATACCATTGAAAGACTAATGTTAATTAATTAATTAGTTAATTTCCAGAGAGGAGGGGTTTGCCATGCCACCCAGGGCCATATAGGGAAGCACCATGTGACAGAAGAGAGAAGACGGTGGGATGGTGGGGGAGGTGTAGACTGCAGCCATGACTGGGATTTCTGCAAGAAAGGCAAGGCAGTTTAGGACTGGCTATTTTGAATAAACCAGGTGGCCTTTGGGGCATAGCAACTGTTCCTAGTTGTCTGATACCTGACCCTGGGGTTGACTGAGGGCAGGGGACATAATGTCTTGGTATGCGAGTTAGCTGAAGGAGGTGACTTCAGAGTATGGACATTGGATCTCAAGGAAGATTGTGAACCACTTCAGCTGTGAGGTCGGATGCCAAATAGACCAATACAGAATCTAAGAAGACACAATTAGAACAACAAGTGGCTTCAGTGGACATGGCCTTAGGGTTGTGCTCTCAGTAAAGCAGCCTTGAGCTACTTGTGCTCCTGGCCACTTTCAGTGTGACTAGCACAAAGAGAAATGTGATGTAAGTGCGAGATATATACTGACTTTCAAAGACAGCATAATAAGGAGAAAACTAGTACGACACGGTGATGGTCATATATGTTGCTCAGTGCTCGCCACCTTGGGCCTGGTTGCCATCTGTCACCATGCAACATTATTACAATATTATTGACTGTAGTTCCTATGCTGAAAAAAACAAAACAGAACAAAACCAAAACAAAACAACCCAAAATATTGGATTAAATAAAATACAGCATGGAAATCCATTTCGTCTGTTTCCTCTTAATGCAGATGCTAGAAACGATAGAAATTTAAACTTGCCTATGCAGCTTGCGTTTGTGGTTCACATTCTGTTTCTGTTGGACGGCACTGGTCCATATAACAAATGTTCTCTTTCTCTTTATGGACTCTTCTTTAAAATATATTTGATGTTCATTCGCTCCTACTACAGACTGTCGTCTTCTGTGTGCCTGTGGAAATGGCTGCTAGTGTTTCCAGGCTTATAGAATTCCAGCTTCTCAATGCCATCGCAAAGGGCGGTTCTTTTTCCTGTTGTTCATACATCAATCTTAGGGAAAGACATTCATTGGCTCCGCTGACGTCACAGTCCACCCCTTGGACAAATCACTATTGACGGGAATACCAGTTCCTGTGGCTATTCATGAACTGTGTGTCCATCCAAGTGGAGAGGAACATCCATATGGCATGGGAGGGGGCAGGACCCCCAGGGGATGAAAATAACTCACGGTTGCTATCTGCAGTTTCATGACACTTCCTGGGTGATTCTGTCGTGCTGTATAGTTTGTAACATGCCAGACTCTGGAGGTAAAATCTAATTGTCTTAGTGTGCTTTGGTGTGGAATATTAGCCGTGTACTCTGGTCTCATCCTAACTTTTTTAATTTCATGTCCGTTCCCTTCTTCCCTCCTGCTGCTATATGCCAACATTGTATTCTTTGGATATTTAAAATTTCTTGCAGCTCCCTGAACACTCTATGCTGAAAAAAATTTACTATAGGAAATGTCAAATACATGTAAAAGCAGAGAGGATATGGGGCGCCTGGGTGGCTCAGTGGGTTAAGCCGCTGCCTTCGGCTCAGGTCATGATCTCAGGGTCCTGGGATCCATCCCCGCATCGGGCTCTCTACTCGGCAGGGAGCCGGCTTCCTCTCTGTCTGCCTCTCTGCCTGCTTGTGATCTCTCTCTGTCAAATAAATAAATAAAATCTTTAAAAAAAAAAAAAGCAGAGAGGACAGTATAATGACCCGATTGTATACTATGACCCAGCTTCAACAATTATCAATGAATGACCAATACTGTTCCATTCATGCCCCCAATACTCTTCCTTATGGATTAGTTAGAAGCAAACTTCCAACATCATATAATTCCATCTGAAAATATTTAAATAGGTATATGTATGAACTAAGGAGCCTTAAAAAAAAGATAATCACAATACCATTATAACTCTAAAAAACACAATATTTCTTACTATCATCAAATAACCAGTAGGTATTCAAATTTCTTTGGATTGTTAGAGCTGGTTTCTCTAGCTGGTACTCAAACAAAGTTTGCTGGTATGTGTCTTACATTTCTTTTAACCCATAGGCTCCCACCCTCTTTTTCTTTTTCTTTTTTTAAAAGATTTTTATTTATTTATTTGACAGAGATCACAAGTAGGCAGAGAGGCAGACAGAGAGAGAAGGGGAGGCAGGCTCCCTCCTGAGCAGAGAGCCCGATGCGGGGCTCGATTCCAGGACCCTGAGATCATGACTTGAGCTGAAGGCAGAGACTTTAAACCACTGAGCCACCCAGGCGCCCCCCACCCTTTTTTTCTAATCTTGCAATTTATTTATTGAAGAAACTGAATCTTTTGTAGTTTCCACATATTAGATTTTGATGATGGCAAGCTTATTGTATTGTTTAGCATGTTTGTTCAATGTAGAATTGTCATTTGATCCTGCAATTCTCCTCCAAGGTATAGTCTCAAAGGAGGTGAAAACCGATGTTCAAACAAACATTTGCATGTAAATGTTCATTGTAGCATTAGTCACAGTAACTGAAAGGTGGAAACAACCCAAATGTCCATCAAATAGTAAATGAATAAGCAAAACATGGCATATCTGTATAATGGAATATTATTCAGCTATAAAAAGGAATCAAATATGGATGCCTTGTACAGCCTAATTGAATCTTGAAAATGTGCTTGAAAATTAAGCCAGACATAAAGGCCATAAATTGCATGATTTTCCTCTTTATGTGAAATATGCAGAATAGGCAAATTCATAGGGACAGAAAGCAGGTTAGTGGTTGCCGTGGGCTGGAGGAGGGGGAATGAGGAGCCACTGCTGAACGGGTATGGGGTTTCATTTTGGGGAGATGAAGATGTTCTGGGTCTAGATAGTGGTGATGGTTGCACAACATTGTGAATGCACTAAATGCCCCTGAATTGTACACTTTAACATTTTTTTTAAAAGATTTTATTTATTTATTTGACAGAGAGAGATCATAAGTAGGCAGAGAGGCAGGCAGAGAGAGAGGAGGAGGAAGCAGGCTCCCCGCTGAGCAGAGAGCCCGATGCGGGACTTGATCCCAGGACCCTGAGATCATGACCTGAGCCGAAGGCAGTGGCTCAACCCACTGAGCCACCCAGGCGCCCCACACTTTAATATTTTAACTACCATATAAAAGGGCTTGATGTCTGGTTGTTTCTCTTTCGGCAGACATTGATGACATTGCCTAGATCTATTATTTCATCAGTGGCTTAAGGTTACAAAACGGTGGTATTCTAAATCTAGAATTCCTTCCTCATTTATGATCTGGGGGTACTTTTACCTGGTGAAAATTCCTTGTCAACCCCTTGGTTTTCCTGAGGCACCGTGTGCACCCCCTCACGCCCATGCTTTTGCCTGTGTCAGTCCATCAGTCTGGAACAACCTTTCTTTCCTCCTCCTCTCTGCCTAATTCCAAATCCAGCCAGATCCCTCAGGACCTAGCTGTTCCTACTGTGAAGTTCAACTCTCTTGATCCTAGCCCTTATTGCCCTTTGTTGTGATTTTTTCCCTTAGTCTCCTCTACTGACTTTCAGCTCAGTAGGTTCTGTCCCCTAGTCCAAGATTCAGCTCCAGCAGAACAGTGGCTGCTCAGTTCACATCGGTGAGACGAAAGGGAGCTGGTCCATTGCAATGAGCAAAAGACAAGGGTTAGTTCTCTACTCTATATGAGTACATGAGTTTTGTATTGCTGTGTAACTAATTACCACACATCTAGAGGCTTAAAACAGCACACGGTCTGGAGTTTGGCGTGGCTGGGCTGGGTCCTCTGCTCAGTCCTACTGCTCATCAGGCAGTCATCAAGGTGGCAGCCGGGTGGCATTGTAATGGGCAAAGGCTCCAGCAGAGAAGAATTAATTTCCAGCATCATTCAGGTTGTTGGGAGAACTCATTTCCTTTTGGTTGTATGACTGAGGTCTCTGTTTTCTTGCTGGCTCTAAGCCAGCAGCCTCTCTTAGCTACTGGAGGTGGCCCGCAATTCCCACAATTCCTTGATGCTTGACCTCTCTAAATGCCCTCTTGCAACATGGCGGCTTACCTATTCTGAGCCAGCAGTGGAGAGGGAATCTCTCTGGTGTGTGCTAGCAGGACGGAGCCTTATGTGTATAATTGTACCTCTGGTCTCTTTTGCCATATTCCATTGGTTATGAGCAAGTCAAAAGTACCCCCCGTACCCACACAAGGTGGGAGCCCAGGGGACACCTCCTGGTCTGTCTTCCACGATTACCCATGACTTACTGAGAATCTGTTGTGGACCAGACACCGTTATAGGCACTTTCCACTAATTCTTTCCCTTATTCCTCAAACTACTTCGTATGAGGTGAATATTGTGAGAGCTATTTTGTAGATCTGGAAAGTGACGCTCAGAGAAATGGGTGTTTGAGGTGTTCAAGGTCTCACAAACAATAAAGGACAAATCTGAGACCCAGACCCGAGTTTAATCTTAAAGTCAGCTTCTATCCTTCAAACCTCACCTTTTAAATAGTTTCCTCCAGAAAACTCTTAAAAAGTTGTCCCCTCATTCCTCTTTCTCAGAGGCCACAACATAAAGAGGAAATACACATTCTTTTCTCCTTACATTCATATTTTAGAGCACAGTCAGAATGAATTCTTCCTGCTAAGAGGGAATGTTCAGATGGGAGCTGGCCCTTCTAGGAAATGTTATGTTGCAGAATTAGGGCAGGCTGCCAAAGCATGCAATGAGACCTGATCTGGATTTTCTCAATGCCCTTAGAAAAGAGTCATAATAATACCTCTAGTTACATAGTCAGTTATCAATTCCTCTCATTTTGTTCTCTGTGTCCCTGGGAGTTAACAAGGGCAGGGATTTCATATAATCAGTGTAGAGATCATTTGTACATACAAATTTGTATTTTGGCTTCAAAACCTTAGTATATTATTGCATGAACATTTTCCCATATTATATCTTCACTCTAAATATGATTTTAAAGGGCTACTTAATATTCAATTCAATGTATCTATCCTAGCTTACTAAAATGTTTCCCTAATTTTGGCTACTTAGGTTTCTTCTTGTTTTTCACTATTACAAAACACATAAGGATGAACACCTCTGATGGTTGAAATGTTCTTGTACATCCGTATGCACACATGCTTAGGATAGAGCCTCAGAAAGGGGATAGCAGAGGACAGCCTTGAGGCTTTTGGTAACTATAGAGATGTGGTTATAATCCCCACTTTTCCAACGAGGACACAAACTTAGAGTGAGACTTGCCCAAGTTTACAAGGCTCAGAAATGCACAGCTGAGTTTTGGATGCAAGTCTTCTGCCTCCCAGACTGATGTCCTTCCTTATAACTAGCTCCTCACAGTGCACCCCCAGCCCGGCGGCACTGGGAAACCCTGAAAGGATGTTAGAAATGCATGATCTCGGGCCCCACCCCAGACTTTGTAGGTCTGAATCTGCATTTACCGTGAACCTGGGGTCCCTCTAGGCACACTGAAATTTGAGAAGCGGTTCTCACAATACATCCTCCCCTGTAATTCTGTGACGTGCTTTAGAATAAGGCAAAACACCACCAGCTTTGGTGTTAGCAGTTTCCCTCAGCTTTGAGATACCCCTTTCACATTTCCTTGTTTCAGGGCTGTGTGCAATGTGCCCACCTCATGAAGGGATTTGTGAATTCACTGTAAAAGAGCGGATTTTTAAAACTTGCCTACGTATTCTTTCTGGGTATGGCCAACCCTCCTGCTCAGGATTGCATGAATAGCATTTTGGAATAGTTTTCAGGAAGTATCATGAAGGGGAATGGGTACGACACCAGGAATTCTGGTCCAGGTTCCACCATTAACAAGCTGGGTGACCTTAGAGAGCCATTGGGTTATTCTTCATTGAATTAGATACTGTGATGAGAACATACTTAGCTCATCACAAGGAAATGGCGTATCTGTGGGGAGCCTATATTTAGACAGCATCCTCCTTGTGAGAGGAATGAAGGCGTTTAGACCACACGATCCTTGGGGCAGATATTCAGCGGACCACGTTCTCCTGAGGTAACCTACTTTAGGTCAGATTTCATCTGTGTTCTCTCCAGGGATATGACAGAGCGCTATGAGTCAAATCAGGATGGATACGAGTGAGAGCTGGAGTAATTGATCTTCCAAGTCCCTTCTAACTCTAAAAACTTATGATCTTATACCATTTCAGCATGAAAAAAGAATCAGAATCCTAGCATGGGCTGGTCATTTTATGCAGCTACCTGCCACCAGGAAAGAGAGCAGCTATTCTATTCTTTCAAGAATATGGACTTATTCCAAATCCCATTTCTGGGTTGAGAGTCTTTCTATTTGTTGTGATTCAATTAATTTCCCTTGCCTTAAGCACATGAAGCAATCAGAGACCAGGCTTCGGTCTTCTCAATCAGATGTAATTACTGAAGTCACTGATCTCTGGTTCATTTTTTTTTTTTTTTTTTTTTCTCTCCACACATTATCTTTCTTAGAGGAAGGAAGTTAAATGCTTTGTATAGTTCTCTCTGTTTTGCAACCACATTTCTCAAACTTAGAGCTGAACATTACTATGACTAAAAAAGTGGCTCTGATTCAGCCTCTTGGAAAACCAGATAAGATAGTTAAAGGAATTTATATGTCCCATGCAGAAGATTTAAAGAAATGGTCAGTGGTGGCCATTCACCCCAAACATCACAATAATGTCTCCAGAAAAAAGAAAACATATCTTTGAGACCAAAATCCAAAATTTTTCTTTTGTCTTAATGTCTTACATAATCTCTTTTCTTGTAATAAGTCAGATTATATAATCATTTCTTTTTTTTTTTCTTACAGCATCTTTGATCTAAGATGCTGGGGGGTGTTATATTTATTATAAGGTGGGGGGTGTTAAATTGAGCTTTTTGATATTGAGAGGTCAGTATTTCTAAAACTCCCAAGTTCCAAAGAGCAAAAAAGAGACAGAGAGAGAACAGTATTTCTATTACTTTCAACAGTAAAACATTTACACAAGGGTCTATTACTTATTACCCCTTATTTAGGCACTGGTTGGGAATTAACTGCTTATTCATTTCACAGGTACCCAGTAAAAGCTTACTACCTGTGAGGTGCACTTTGAGGTCCCAGGTTAGAGACATGGCGCTTGCCGGTGCTAGGGAACGTGTCAGCACAGGAACTATGGAGATATTGAGGTAAGACAATGCTTCCTAAAGGGTTGAAGAAAACTGTCTAGAAGAGACGTCCTTTGGGCAGAGGAGGAGATAGCCAGGGGGGTTGAGGTACATTTCAAGTAGAAGAAACAGCAAATGGGGGAGAAGAGCAAATGCAAAGATACAGAGGCAGTTGAGAACATTAGCAAAGAATTAAGCATAACCAGGGGCACCTGGGTGGCACAGTCAGTTAAGCGTCCGATTCCAGGTTTCAGCTTAGGTCATGATCTCAGGGTCCTGGGTTTGAGCCCTGAGTTGGGCTCCACAGCGTGGAGTCTGCTTGAGATTCTCTCTCTCTCTCTCCCTCTCCCTCTGCCCCTCCGCTTGTCCTGTCTCCCTCTAAAATAAATAAATAAAATCTTAAAAAAAGATTGAGCATGGCTGGATCATGACAGGTATGAGGAAGAGTGGGGAAGATGCAGAAGTGTGTGGCAAATATACAATGTAGCAGACAGACTAAGCCAGAGCCTCCATTGTATAAAGACCCCAGAGAGTGCAGTTACTTTACAGGCACTTTAGAAATGATACCTGTTAGGAGTGAAATTCAGTTTGGAGAAGGCCCTATATCGAGAAACCCATTGGCATCAGCCCAAAGTAGAGACTGTATTTTCCTTTGGCTTGGGCATAGTCCTCCCCACCCACTTCGAGTGTAAGTGCTTCATTTTTCTTTGGAAGAAAATAGTCTCAGCACAGGCGGTGTTTGATGCTGTGCTCATTTGATCTGGTTGATTCAGGAAACAGATGCATCCTCTCGGTCTCAGCACAAATTGTTGGGGTTTCTTTTTTCTGGTTTCACCGAAGCCAGATCTATGTCTGTATCAGCACAGAGGAAAAAAGTAATTACCGAAGTATTAGTGTGATTATTATTTCCTGATACGAATTGCTGCATTCCTTACTTGTATCTGGTCCTCTCCCTGGGCTGGAGCTAGAGAATTTAAAAAACAAACTCTTCTTGGATAAAGCCTGTATTGATTATTTTTTAATCCTGTCTGTGTTGGAGAACTCTGAGAATTTAATGAAAGAGAAAAACCCTCTCCTTGAAGAATTCACATTTTCTCACACCTACAAAATGGAACATGATTTCAAGAGATTTACAAACCTTTTGAAGCCCCAGAGGACCCTTGAGGAATCTGTACACCGTGGTCAAAAACCTTGGTCTATACAGTTAAAAACGAAATGGAAGAACTGCTTGCTGAAATTGGACAGTGACAGTTGTCTACTAATTCTGGCAGTACTTCTTGGGAGGTCGGAATAAACTTGAATTGCATTTACCATACAGTTGCTTGAGCCTCTGCTAATGCATTGATTCAGCAGGGGGACCTCAGCCTTCCCAGTGCCCCCAGCTCCATGCCAACCTGAACACCAGGGAAGGTTCCAGAGAGAGGAGGAAGAGGAGCCGGAAATCATTTGAGACTTTTTATATTCTGAAGTTAAGTCCCTGGCCCTGGAGTTAGAAGAAGACCTGAATTTTAATATCTCTACTTCCTACTTGTATAATCTTGTCCAGTGATTAAAATTTTTCCAGTATCCACTTCCTCATCTTTAAAATGGGGATAATTTTTTTAAGGATTATATTTATTCATTTGACAGACAGAGATCACAAGCAGGCAGAAAGAGGAGGAAGCAGGCTCCTTGCTGAGCAGAGACACCCCCCCCCCCCCACCAATGTGAGGCTCTATCCCAGGACCCTGGGATCAGGACCTGAGCCGAAGGCAGAGGCTTTAACCCACTGAGCCACCCAGGTGAATGGGGATAATTTTAATACCCACTTCTCAGGGCTGTTGTGAGGACTTAATGAGATATGAGTGTGAAAGTATTTGTCAGACATCTGGGGGCTCATAGATGATGCCTGATAAATGTTAACTGAATTTCAGTTCTCTGAGAGCAGAGTAAAACCTTTTAGAGAACATCAGTCTTGCAAAAATTAGGGTAGGGGGCCTCCAGTTTCTAATTGCAGCAGGTAAGGAGCTTAGAAATTGCCCCTCAGTCCTAACAAGTAAAAAGCTGAACAAACTGAGAAATCAACAACTTTTCTTAGCTCTGTCAATGAAACGAGATCATAGAGCAAACGACTATTTCCAGAACTGGGAAAACAGACAGGTGGATACAGAGAATCACAACTTACAGGTGCAGAGACTGCCCTGGGAAGCAGGTCCACCCACGGGAGAAATACCTAAGCTGTCACAGATCGATTGCTGGAGGCGCAGGGTGATCAACTCTGAGAGTTAAAAACTCCAGGGGACCCATTCGTGGGGTGGGGGAGGTGCTGTTTTTGTGAGTTTTCCCTTTGGGGGCTCTAGCAGATCCCCACAGTAAGTACTGGAGAAAAATACTCCTACTTTGGCAGGTGGAGGGAGGGAAGGAGCCATTTTGAAATATGTCAGAGCATTCTGTGGTTCTTAACAGTGCCTGTCCTTAACTTACCAGAGCTTAACTCACTGGGTTTTATTTACTGATTTTTTAAAAGATTATTTATTTATTTATTTGACACAGAGAGAGATCACAAGTAGGGTTAGAGGCAGGCAGGGCGGTGGGGGAAGCAGGCTCTCCTCTGAGCAGAGAGCTGCATGTGGGGCTTGATCCCATGACTCCAAGACCATTACCTGAGCTGAAGGCAGAGGCTTAACCCCACTGAGCCACCCAGGCACCCCAACCCACTGGGGTTTTATCAGAGCCTAACCTGCCTGAGGGAAGGGAAGTATAAAATTCCAGCCCTTCTAGCCATCCTGTTCCACCTAAGGTGGGGACTGGAGCTGAGAAGCACTGGGGAAGCTCACAGTCCGGGGGCATCTGCTCACCCAGACTGATACAGACCATATCCCTGACACCTACACCTTACCACCGCCCTCTACTAAAGGCCTATTTATTGCAGTTCCTTTTACACAGTGCAGCATGCCTGCCTTTCGACAACAACAAAAATTACAAGCATACTAAACAGGCAAAAAACACAGTTCGAAGAGATTGAACAAGCGTCAGAACCAGAAGCAGATATGGTAGGAATGTTGGAATTATCAGACCAGGGATTTTTAAAAGCTATGATTGATATGCTAAGGGCTTTAATGGAAAAAGTATACAACATGCAAGAACAGACAGATAATGTAAACAGAAATAAAAATTCTAAGAATGAAATGAAATGCCAGCCATAAAGAAAACACTGTAACAGCAATGAAGAATGTCTCTGATGGGCTCATTAGTACACAGGACACGGCTGAGGAAACTAGAACCTGCCCATGGATGTTTATAATCGCTTTTTCATAAAAGTCAGAACGTGGAAGCAACCAAGATGTCCTTCAGTAGGTGAATGGGTCAATCAGCTATGGTGCATTTAAACAATGGAATGTTTCACTTCTAAAAAGAGATGAGCCATCAAGCCGTGAAAAGACATGGAGGGAATTTAAATGCACATTACTAGGTAAAAGAAGCCAACCTGAAAAGGCTACCTACTGTATGATTCCAACGCCATGACATTCTGGAAAAGGCAAAACTTTGGAGACAGTAAAAAGATGAAGGATTGTTAGGGGTTAGTGGGGAGGGGGATAAATAGGTAGAACACAAAGAATTTTTAAGGTTGCCACGATTCTGCACAGTCCCGCAATGGCGGATACATTCCCCTATAGATCTGTCCATACTCCAACAGAGCAACACCAAGAGTGAGCCTAAAGCAAAGTATGGACTTTGGGCGATGATGGGTCGATGTTGGTTCATGGATTGTAGCAAATGTGCTGCAATGCTGGGGGATGTTGATAATGGAGGAAGTTATGCTTGTGTGATGACAGGGGTATATGGGAACTCTGTACTTTCCATTCAGTTGTGCTGTGAACATAAAACTGCTCTAAGAAGTAAAAGTTATTGATTAAAAAGGCAAAAAAAAAATTGTGGTACAGCTCTATTTCCACAAGTAATTTAAACTAGGAACAATATGTAATATATAAACCTAAGGGGAAATATTTTTTCCTATGATGGCATCAGAGCTTTTTAAAAAAAACACACTCTTCCTCTCTTATTTTGCGCGCGTGCTCGTGTCTGGACCTGGCTGGCTGGCTGGTGTCCTAGGAACATGCTTCATCTTCCAACTGGGTAGCCAGCACTGAATTTCCCGAGCACACGTGTCATAACCAAGGAAGTCAGATGAGAAGAGTCCTTTGGCGGTGACATCATAGTCAGGTTCACAGGCACTAGAACAGGGTCCTCATCAAGATTCCTGCCCATAGGTTATTTTCTTGGCCAGGCTGTGCCTTCTCTCTCCCTGCATCCTTGTAGCTGCTGTGTCAGTGGTTAGAAAGTTCTTATGCATCCGTAGCTAGCCCATTGGAGGGATGGGTCACCACATGCCTCAGGTGCTTTTCCCTTTCTAAAGCAGAACTGAGATTTCACCTGAGCAGTCAGTTCTAGTGACCACAGAACTTTCATTTCCCTTTTATTGTAGGGAGAAAGTTCTGAACACTACGATTTCACCACGAGAAGCTGGGTGCTGGGTGGGGCTTGGTTCACACCTGTGGTTTCTAACCAGCAGACACTGGAATCACCTGAGGGGAACTTAGTCCTCGGCTGATGCTTAGCCTCCACCCAGACGGGTGAGCACGGAGGGTAATTTCTCATTTTTTTTTTTTTTAATGTAATCTCTATGACCCGTGTATGGCTCCAACTCATAACCCTGAGATCAAGTGTCACAAGCTCTACCAATGGAGACAGGCAGGTGCCCCTCATTTTTATTTTATTTTTTAAGAATTTATTTATTTATTTGAGAGAGAAAGCACACGTGAGCAAGGGGAGGGGCAAAAGGAAAGGGAGAAAGAGAATCTCAAGCAGACTCTGCACTGAGCACAAAGCCCAACCCGGGTCTCCATCTCATGGCCCCGAGATCACGACCTCAGCTAAAATCAAGAGTCAGATGCTTAACTTACCGAGCCACTAAGGTGCCCCTCATTTTTAGTTTTAAATCACTGCTTTTATTTCTTCTGGTTTTATTGAGATATAACTGACACACAGCGCTGTATTCAAGTTTACAGCATAATGATCTGACTTACATATTAATTGAAATGATTACCACAATAAGTTTAGGTAACAACTTATCTCATATAGATACAAATATATATATATATATATATATATATATATATATATATATATATTCTCTTCTGAGTATAGAGCTTTCTATTTTTTCTCCCCTTTATCATATATAGCATACAGCAGTGTTAACTGTGGTCATCCTGTTGTATGTTATATCCCCGATACTTATTTATCTTATAACTACAAGTTTGTGCCTTTTGAGCACCTTCATCTTGTCTCCCCTCCCCCACCCCCCATAACTTCATTTCTTTTTCTATGAGTTTGTTTTTTTCCTTTTCTTTAGGTTCTACATATAAGTGAAATCATTCAGTATTTGTTTATCTTGACTTATTTCATTTAGCATAATGTTGCAAGCGGCATGATTTCCTCATTTTAAAAAAAGATTTATTTATTTATATTCAAAGATTTTATGTACTTATTTGAGAGAGAGAGAGAGAGAGAGAGCGCACAAGCAGGGGGAGTAGCAGAGGGAGAGGGAGAAGCAGGCTCCCAGCTGAGCAGAGAGCCAATGTAGGGCTCAATCCCAGGACCCTGGGATCATGACCTGAGCTGAAGGCAGATGTTTAATGACTGAGCCACTTAGCCACCGCCCCCCCTCCCCCGCCCGAGCCGCCATGTCTAAGATTTTAAAATAAGCTCTTCTCCGGGCTGATCTTTCTCTCTTTTTGCAGGAGGGAGTGCAGAAGAGGGGAAAATTGTAGAAGTTCCTCCGTGGATCTGAATGTACAAATAACGTGGGACAAGATGGTAGGAAATAAAATGTACTTAACTATGGGCCAAACTCAGGGATGTTTTTAGGAAAGACCAGCGCCCACTTTTGGCACATCTTTATTGATGAGAATGATCTGAATGAGGCACTGGGATCTCTACGTCAAAAGAAGCTCGGAATTTTTTTTTTTTTTTTTTTGTATTTCTTGATAAATGGAAATACAAAGAGGGCCTAAATCAGTGTGATACAAATGTGGCATATTTAAAATGTTTGGATTTAATAAATGAATATTTTTACCCCAAAAAGGAAAATTAGATTTATAATATTATTCACAGATTATGATGAAGTTCTAAAGCTGATTCAAAGTAGACTGTATGTGACATGGTCTGGTATTGGCTGCCATCCTCCAGCACCGCCCAGGGACTCTAGGGGTAAGTTGTTTTTAAAGATTTTATTTATTTATTTGACAGAGAGAGATCACAAGTAGGCAGAGAGGCAGAGAGAGGAAGGAAGCAGGCTCCCAGCTGAGCAGAGAGCCCAATGTGGGGCTCAATCCCAGGACCCTGAGATCATGATCTGAGCTGAAGGCAGAGGCTTAACTCACTGAGCCACCCAGGTGCCCCAGGGGTAAGTTCTTTTGTAGATGATGCTGAAAGTCTGAGTATGAGGTCTTTGTCACTGGGAATTTAATCGACAAATTGAGTTAAATGTCTCTCCTCACCTCCCCGAAACCATATCAAGTCTCAGATATGGTTAGAGAGCACTGTTGACTCCGTAAGTGGGACGACTCCCTGATTAAGTGGGCTTGATGCTCAGATCTCTTCCTTACAAGCTGTGGGACTTTGGAGAAAACACGTAACTTTTCTCATCTCAGCCTCCTTCTTTGTAGTGTGGAGATTGTTAAACTGCTCTGCCTACTCCAGGATGATTATGACACTCAGATGGACTGTAATGCATCAACAGAAAGAAGCTCTTGTTGGTACTACACTAGAATTGCAGAGACACCATAGGAGTTAAACACTGAAGCTCTTTAGTGGGAGAGATGGTGCTTAGTCACCATCAAACGTTAGCACCTGCCCCGTGTTGGCGCTCAGAATAAATTTATTGACTTTATAAATGACATAGATAAACTATTTCTTTATTTCAAATCAGTGTGGTGGTATTTGAATAGACTGGAGCAGTAGAAGCCCACAGTGAAACAGTGACTTGAAAAATGGAACATGAGCCACTTAATTTTGGGAATTTAGCTGCATTTGGGGAGTGTTTCTGGAGCGACTTGCCTCTAAACAGCTTTGGACTTGCAGAAAAGACTCCCATCAGGATATTACATACACATTTCCAGCTCTGCTCAGATATATTGGAAGTGTTCCATAATTGAGGGAGGGTTTTCCCTCAGGCCTTTAAAAATTTCTCATCAGTAATATCCTCATCGCAAGAGAATCCTAAGCCATCTAACCGAGTACCCCTGGGACAGTCACTTGTTTCAACACCGATCTCGTGGTTGGACGTGACTGTGTGCACAGACTCCCCAGACTCACGATACCAGCTTATTAAGCAAGTCAAGGGTTTCTTTGGTGTTTTACAGATGTCTCATTGCCCAAAGAGACTAAAGATAACAGTCTATTATGAGTACTACTGATGCCAATAAAAAGAAAATGAAGCCAAAACCTTAGTTTCATTATAACCTAAATCAGAGGCAATAGTCTCGTTTGTCTTTCTATTTTGGAGGCAGCATTGAACAGTGGAAAGAACAGGGCTTTGGAGCCAGCCAGACCTGAGTTAAAATCATGATGACAGCACGTTAGAGAACAGTGGCCTTGTGTGGTTGACTTACTCTCAGTTGTACATCTTGAGGTTGTTGTGGGAGTAAGACAAGTCCGTGGAAATGAAGACACCTAGCACAGTGCTGCTGGCACCCACTCTTGGGTAGGAGTAGAGGAAACTTCTAAGAGATGGGGGTTGTTGTGGGCTGAGGGGCTTCCCCCACAGGGATCCACTACAGTGGGCTTCTTTCAGGGCTTTGCATTTTGCTCATCATATTCAGGGTCAATGAGGCCTTTCTTGGCTGACAGAAGATGATCAGGGTGGGGTGGGTGGGTTGGGGAGGGGGGATGTTCTTAGGCAAACTTGAAAGAATGATCAAAGACTAGTGGGCAGGAAGAGAGGTGTGGGTGAGCAGACTGTGCCAGGGAAAGGAGCCACCACCAGTGATCCATGATCCCTTTACTCATTCCCTAGTAACGTTCCCCTCCATTAGCTTCTATGAAGGATTTGTCTTCAGTGAATGTAATGCAGTTGTTTTTGCAGCAATTTGAGAATATGGTGTACTGGTTGGGAGAGTTGGCTTTAGGATTAGGCTACCTATTAGTCAGGTTACTTGGCTTCTCTGAGTCTTAGCTTCCTTATTCCTGAGGGTAATAGCATTTATTCTATACCCTCTGTGTCACTGCCTTGCCTCATGGCTCCTGTCTGCTCATTGTGGCAGCTCACTCATGGTCTTCAAAGGTAATCACTGAGATCTCTTGGTAGAACTGTTTGTTTTAGACACTCTAGAATCTGCTGGCCAGCTTATGGTTGCCTGCCGACCTCTGGTCTAATCAGCATGGTCAGCAGCTGTGATCACATAAAGTAACTTAGAGGTGGCTGCTTAGCCAAAGACTATGGACAGAGCCATTTCTCATAGAAGATCATGGATGTGATTGGTGTTCAGGATGCAGAGATAAGATGGAGCTTTAATGCAAGGTAAACGGTGGTAATGGCAACAGAAGAAATTCTGTTAAAGAGCTTCATAAGTTCAAAAGAGAAAGAACTTGCTTTGTAGCTAGGAGAGTAAAGGAAAGTCCTCATGAAGGAAAAGGCCTTTAAAGTGTCTGTTACCTTAGGTCAGTTAGGGCTCAGACCTGAACTTGAAGGTGAGGGGCGGTCTCACCCAAACCTCCTGACAGGAAAGTTCGGGGGGTTCATCCAATGAACCCATCCCATCCCCTGGCCACAAGCATTGATTCAAGGATGGTATATGACAAAAGTCAAGCCAGTCAGGGACAGTGAGATCTACCAGGAAGCAGAGGTTCCTCTTCTCTGCTGAATTTGAACATGGAAGCATGTGTCCTTCAAAGTCATTGCCAGACTCAAGGGGAGACACTTTTGAGAACGGAACTCTCTTTAAGGAAGTAGATCTGGGAGAGAGAGGAGAGAGAGAGAGAGAGAAACTGGGCTCTTGATGTATCATTTTGGGAAAATATGGGAAGTTGAGGGCATTAGTGAAAAATATAATTTTCTGGAAGCCTTGCAGCAAGGATGTTAATACTGCAAAGACAGATTAGAAAGAGCTCATTCTAGGGGCGCCTGGGTGGTTCAGTGGGTTAAAGCCTCTGCCTTTGGCTCGGGTCATGATCCCGGGGTCCTGGGATCGAGCCCCGCATCGGGCTCTCTGCTCAGCAGGGAGCCTGCTTCCCTTTCTCTCTCTCTGCCTGCCTCTCTGCCTACTTGCGATCTCTGTCAAATAAATAAATAAAATATTTAAAAAAAAAAAAAAGAAGGAGCTCATTCTATAGCCTTTCTATAGGGAGTAGAAAGCGACTGAAAGTATTTAAGCTGTGATATGAGTGGTGCCATGGGTGAATTAACCATTACTGGATGCAAAATAGATTGGAACAGAGAAAGGTTGCACATGGGGAGGCATTAGGGAGTTCATTGCAATGATCTGAAGACCTGAACTAGAGCAACTGCAGTGGGGCTGTTGAGACGAAGATTTTTGTCTTGTCCTTTAGTAAAGGCCCCTCGGATGAAGGAGGGAGGGTGCCCCTGCTAGTCAAGGCTGGAAGAGCGCCACACCTCACGTTCTTGACCCGCTTCTCTACCCACTGGTTTATCACCATAAAAGGTGGATGGAAAAGATTAGACAAGAGATTAGATTAAAAAATTTCTTTAGGCACAATGCTACAATGCAAATGGCTCCTGGTGATGTTTTCTGACATTGAGAAAGTCTGGTGTTGACTCACAGTCTGTACATTAGCAAACTTCAGGAGGTATTTATAAATGTGTTAGCAAAATAACTTTTGAAGGGGGTGCATAAAACATACGTATCTATTTGTTGAGATTTGAACTGTTTCTCTGGCTGGCTGTGTGACTCTGAGGAAATCACTCACCCTCTCTGAGCTATAGTTTTCTCAACTGTAAAAAGGAGAAGAATACAACTTCTTTCTGGGGTTATGGTTCTGACCTCATGATCTCATAGGAAAATCCCTTGCCCATTTCTCATAAATCAAAGATAACTAAATACAAAGTAAAATAAGTAAAAATATATTAAAAAAAGGTAAATATGCTTCAAACCTCCCTCTTTTCCTTTCTCCCTTTTCTTTCTTCTCCTTTTTTTTTTTTTTTTTTTTTTTTTTTTGTCCTGAGAAGGCTTTGTGTTTACAGGCTACTCTTTTTAGATTATTTATTTATTTATTTGACAGACACAGAATACAAGTAAGCAGAGAGGCAGGCAAAGAAAGAGGAGGAAGCAGGCTACCGGCTGAGCAGAGAGCCCGATGTGGGGCTCGATCCCAGGATCTGGGATCATGACCTGAGCCGAAGGCAGGGACTTTAACCCACTGAGCCACCCAGGTGCCCCTGTTTGCAGGCTACTCTTAAGCAGGCGATACTTGGGTTATCACAGCTAGTCCATAGGCTTCATGTAACTTTTTAAAAAAGATTTATTTATTTATTTTATAGGTGCGGGAGGGGCAGAGGGAGAGAATCTTATTTATTTATTTATCAATCCGAAAGAGAGTGAGAGCTAGAGAAATAGAGGGCATACACACAAAGAGGGAGAGGGAGAGAGAAAAGCAGACTCCACATTGAGCAGGGAGCCAGATGTGGGGCTCGATTCCAGGACCCTGGGATCATGACATGAGCCACAGGCAGATGCTTAACTGACTGAGCCACCCAGGCACCTCAGAGAGGGAGAGAATCTCAAGCAGACTCCCCACTGAGTGTGGAGCCTGACCCCCAGCGGGATCCCAGGACCCTAAGAGATCATGACCTGAGCAAAGTCGGATGTTGAACGGACTGAGCCACTCAGTAATTTTTATGGTTAAGGTTCTAGTGCCATCTGCATTACAGAATTGGGATGGCCTCTCCCTGCCCTGAATTTTATAATGCATAATGCTGGGATGACTAATACACAGTATTTTATGATGATGATTTGCTTTAAGAGCTAAAAACTGCTCCTGATTTATGATATTATGGAGAACAAACTGCAGCAAAGGGCTGTGCGTGTGATAAGTGATATTGCGAGTGATATGTTTAGAGCAGGGGTGTGATAGGGAGGGCTAAAATGCATGGGCGAGGAATGAGGGCCATAGAAGGCGTATAGGGGAAGTGCTGTGGCTAGTGGAGAACCACTGTTATGGATCTAGTGTCATAGATCTGTCAGCCGCTCCCCAGTTCCCCTCCACTACCATTTATTGAATGTTTACTATGTGCTAAGTGTTTGTACTGTTTTGTTCAATTCTTGGAGTAACCCCATGAGGCAGATAAATCATTATTATTAAGCTCATTTGACAGACAAGGAAATTGAAGCCTAGGTCACTTGTCCGAGGTCATGAAGACAGCTAGTACGAGATGGAGCAGGAACTTGAATCCTGGGCTCTACCGATGCTAGAGCCCATGGTTTTAACTATCATTTCAGATCACCTGGGAAGCTCTCTCTTATCTTTTCTTTTATAGGCAGTTGATTTATGTCACCCATCTGGAATGGGATGGAGTGAAAAAAAGGGGATTTGGGAACTATTGTCTCCTCAAGATTACTCAGCTCTTTGATATCTCTCCTGGGAGCCACATTGACTGTCAGCTAGAAGGTGCTGGAAAAAAATAGATTGCTCCAGGGTGTTCACTTGTGTGCAATTTATTATTTCTAAAGATAAGGCCTAAAGAAACTTCTACACTGCGTTCTATTTCTTCCAGTGAATGAAAGCAGAAGGGCATCTGGTTAGCATTTGAGATATGCACTTGGCTAGCTCTGGTTAAAAGAGAAAAATAAATGCTAAAACATAGTAATCCAAATAATGACTCCCTCTCTGGCTGACCTGCACACTGCTTTGAGTATAGGACTCAAAGACGGTCATTTAACTTTGGGACTGCCAAAAAAAGGGTGTCCTTGCACTTGACTCATTGGAAAGGCTAGAGATCTCCCCAGGAGAGGGTTGGATCCCCTTCTGGTTCTACACCTTCTGGGTGCTGGCTCTGAAGCTTGGGGAGAGGACTGAGACTGTCAGAGAGGGAGCACCAGAGAAGACATCATCTCACTTAATACTGCCCTTTAACTGTGGAAGGCATTCAAGCCCAGTGGGCTAGATTTCTGCCAAATGCCCCTCCAAGACCTGCTCTCTACCCTTTCCTGCCCTGCACTGTGTCTGGGGAGGCAGGCCTTGTGTGGAACGCATCTATGGGTTTCCTGACCCTCTGATTTCCAGTTTGGTCAAGTCAGAGGGAAGCACCCACAGCAGATCAGAAGGCAGAGGACAGCAACATAAGGGTATTATTTTTTCCTGTTCCTCCCTGCCAGAGCACCTGCACAGGCTGCATCCTTCCTCTGAAGGCCAAAGCTCTTGTGGGTGGTCCAAATGACTGCTCCTCCCTTGCGCCGTCAAGCCCTAGGTGTGCTAAGGGCTCTTTGCAGTAACTAGCCCTGAGACGCCGCACTATCCATTTTGTCCACACGTCTTTGTAAGTAGCTGCGTTATTACCCTTGAGGCAAATCACCCAGTTTGGACGTGCCATCTGTTTCCTGCTGGGACCTTGACTGATATACCCAGAGAAGTTTAATGACTTACCCAAGGTCTCAGGAGGATTTGGCTCTATACCAGTGTGTGCTAATGAGAAGAGATAACACTGGCATATTTTACTGTTTACGAAGCAATTTCATCACCATCGTCTCGGGTACAGGAAAAGCTTTCCACTTAGAGATTAAAAAATTGAATTTTAGAGGAGAGGAGGAGTTGGCCCCAGCTGATGAGCGTCAGGGCTCTCCTCAAACCCAAGGTGTGGATTCTGCCTGTCACACCCTGGGCACCTCCAGGTCAGGCTGAAATTCTAATTCTTCACTAGCACTGCTCCAACGTGGAACAAACATGCCCAGGGTTCCATCTTCCAGTCCCTCAGAGCTAATGATGCTACACACACAATCCAGCCATCACATGTGCAAAGTGAGGATACCCCCATTTTCTACATGAGAATACTGAGGCTCAGAAGGCTGAATGTCTTACCCAAAGTTACGCAGCTGAGAGACAGCTGGAACTTGAACCCAGGCCTGTGTGCCAGCTGTTTCCGCTGCCCTGCACTGCCTTCGTGTGCACAGGTGTGGCTTTCTGAAGGCACTGCAGGCTGCAGACCTAGAGCTTCCTTTGCACTTTCTCTCATCAAGCCAGTCCCAGCCTGGCCTTCCTACTAACTCTGGGACCTTGGCCTGGATTTCCTACTGGGAAGCCAAGGAGGCTTTTGTGGATGAAACATGGTAGAAAATGGAGAGCAGCTGATTAAGATCAAGAGATAACATGGCAGGGTCTGGCAGGCCTTTGGCTGAGATAGCCTGGGAAAAATGCAGCCAGGGTCAGAGCCACCTCCTGTCACTACTGCAGGGGGAGTGTGCCAGAGGATGGTGTTCAGCTTTGATGAGCATCCTAGCTAGCAGGGATCAGCCATCTTCATGGAGAAAAGTTCCCCTGGGCCTATTAACTTTCATGACATAAAAGCAGAGTCAGGGGCTGTTGTGGACTGAGAACTGACCTGGGGTCACCTACTCTCTGTACCACCTTAAGGGGCTGATTTCCCCACTTCTGACCTCAGTTTCCTTTTCTGAAATATTCGTTGAGATGGATGAATCCAGCTGCCACCTATCTTCCCAATTTGTCCTTTCTGAGGTGGGAGTCTGGGGAAGTATGTGGGGCTTTCAAGCTCCCCCGCCTCCCGCAATCCCTTAGCAGGATAGCAGGGTTGTGTTGTTGGTGGATTTGCTTCAGTCCACTCACACTGGCTTCCCTATTTACTCACATCCATAAACTGCTGGCCAAGACTGGGCAGTGGCCTGTGTTTGTGGAGTGGGGAGGACTGGATTCAGGACGCTCGGCATAGCATTTTCCCAGCCGCCAACCTTGAGCGGGGATTCACAGTCTTGCGAAGTATTCGAGGTGAAGTGCTGGTCCAACCTGCCCTTACGTTACAAGAGTGACAAGCAGAGCCTAGGATGCTAAGTGACTTGCCAGGATACCCATGACCTGGGGCCTCCAGTCCTCTGGAGCACTGTACTCTTACCGCCAAACAAGACTTACTGTGCTTGGCGAGGGTCTCCAAAGGCTATTGCTTTGAGGATGAAACAGAAGTGATATACGTACAGTGTAGGGGGAAACAACATAGAAAGTGTGGATCAATGAAAAGAGGGAGATGAAAAGAGTGATTTGATGCCACACTGTTTTGGCTTAAGCAGAGTAGGGCTATTAGGAGATGACCTGGAACCTAGCTTGAAACTCAGGAGTGACTGAACTTCTTGTTCTTCTTGGCAGGTTCAAGGGTTAGTGGCCACTGTGCTTTCTGTTTTGGGAGGGCCCTTGGCCAGAGTTTCTGGGTACTCAACCCAAGCCAGGTGATGAAGCAATTGGCAGTAGATAAAGGGAAAGTTCTTCTCCTGGCTAAATGAGGAGACCCATTCCATGGTGGTATGGTCTGGGAGATGGGGTGATCTCTGAGACAGGGGGGTACATCTGTAGGGACATTTGCTCTGTGGGAAGATCTGCCTCCCTCTCATACCCACCTGTAGAGCTCAGTCCTTCTTTCATGTCTCCTAAAAAATAGATGCTTCCAGATGGGTTTTGGCACTGAAGACTGTGCCCCGTCCAGCCAATTAAAGAAAACCCAGTTCAAGCTTTAAGGTGTAGAATTTTAGATCGTCAGAGCCCAGAAGGCCCTTACAGCCCAGCTAGTCACAACCTGGTCATTTAACCCTTGAGGAACCTGAGGTTGAGAGATGGGAGTTGGCTCACTGAGTATCATGTGGTGAGTTATCGGCAGTGCCAAGCCTAGGACGTGGGCTTTCTGGTTCCACTTAGTGAGCTCTGGGGCTAGACATCAGTTTCAGACAAATGGTAAACATGTTCTCAGCCAGGCTGAGAAGGTAAAAGGAAGTCAATGCTTGTAAAGAATAGGTAGCCTTAATTCCACATACGTAATAATAATGAGCTGAAATGTACTGAGACCTTATGTGCTAGCGATTTCACATTCATTGTCTCATTCAATGTCCACATGACCTATGACAGATGGGTTTTTATTGCAGGTTGTTCAGATTAGAACACAGAAGCTTAAAATGTCATAATTTGCTTAAATTCACTTAGCCAACAGGTAGCTGAGGGAGGGTTAGAACGTAAGTCTGTTTGATGCCAGGCCCTGTCTTCAGGTCCCTAGAATAACATAAAATAATCTTATAAAATTTGGTCTGAAGTGAAACACAAATTTTAGACATTTTTTCCCTTTCATATTTCAATTTATTTATGTATCTATTTTTTTAAAGATTATTAATTATTTATTTGACAGACAAAGATCGCAAGTAGGCAGAGAGGCAGGTAGAGAGAGAGCACGGAGGAAGCAGACTCCCTGCCGATCGGAGAGCCCAACTTGAGGCCGGATCCCAGGACTCTGGGATCACGACTGGAGCCAGAGGCAGAGGCCTTAACCCACTGAGCCACCCAGGCTCCTCCAATTTATTTTTTAACATTTAAAAGTATTGAGGGGCACCTGCCTAGCTTAGTCCATAAAGCATGTGGCCCTTGATCTCAGGTTGGTGATTTTGAGCCCCACATTGGGTGTAGAGCTTGCTAAAAAACAAAACGAAACAAAACATATAGTTCATATTTGAATGTTTTAAGTGAATTCATACAGGACTGAACTTAGTGGTTTAAAGCAGAAGTTCTTAAGCTCTAGTGGGCATCAGAATCACCTGGGGAGCTTCTGAAAAACCCAGACTTCTGGCTTCTCCCCCAGTTTCTGATGCCTCCAGTCTGGGGTGGGGCCTGAGAATTTGTATTCCTAACAAATTCCCAGAGGCTGCTGCTGATCTAGGGACCTCACACAGACAACCACTGACTTGAAGGAATCACGGAAAGGCTTTGTGTCTGCTGAATTTTCTTGCAGTGGGTCTCATTTTCTGAGTAACTATTCAAGACCAAAGCTGCTACATGTCAGTGGAAGAGGCTTGTCAGGAAATAAGAGAGAGGATACTATCACTTGACTTCCTAACTACCATTTCAAAAGTGTTGCAGAGAGCTCTCACTTAGGATGACTTGTTGAGAAGCCTAAAGCCTGAAAAGCATAGGCTGCTGCAGCAGGAATGAATAAGCTCCAGGCACTTCTGCCCCAGCCCTACTCTCAAGATAGAGGGTTGGGGGTGGGGAGGGAAACACATGAATGGCTGAGGTTAGGTCACGGGTCTACTCTGAGCCAATCACCATGGTCAGGAAAATGTGATGCTCTGATTGGATGACTCTGAGTCACGTGCCCACTCCTAAATCAGGAAGTGACATGAACTCCTGGAAATAATTCCACCCATGTGCAGAGTCTGACTAGGGGATGTGAATGGTCTTCTTAGGGGAAACCTGGGGATGAGGAACACCAGAAAAAAAGAGGGTAAACCGGCTGCCAGGTGGCAAAAGCACACATAGCTCCCTTTCTGGTTGCCAGGCAACCCTTTTCATTTTAGTTCTGGTTACTCTTTCCCACGAAGTTCTCCTAACTCAACAGCTAACTTTTTTTTTTTTTTTTTTTAAAGATTTTATTTATTTATTTGAGAGAGAGAGAGAGAGAGAGTGAGAAACAGCATGAGAGGGAAGAGGGTCAGAGGGAGAAGCAGACTTCCCGCTAAGCCTGGAGCCTGATGTGGACTTGGTCCCAGGACTCTGTGATCATGACCAGAGCCAAGGCAGTCGCCCAACCGACTGAGCCACCCAGGCGCCCCAGGGCTAACTTCAAGGTAGATGAAAGTGAGCCAAACCCAGAAGGTCTTGAATGAAGTGGGCAGAGATCTGGGCTGGAGATTTGGGTTTTAGTCCTATTCTGCCATGGACTGCCTTCCCTCTATGAGTCTGTGTTTTCTTCACCTATAAAAGGAGATCCTGGAGAATCTCTTCGGGCCCTTGCAGCTCTCCTGGGCTGCGGTTCTGGGCGGGGTCACAGGCAGTGGGGCCCTCCGGGTGCCTTTCCCCTGATAACTCAGAAAGGAAGGCAGCTTCTTCTAAACATGGGAGGTCCCTGACATGGAATGGCATGGCTTACTAGGAAGAGCCTTGTTGGACGTGGCATCAGCTAGACTTGTTTTGATTTCTGACTCCTTTATTACCTGTGTGACCTAGGCAAATTAGATTAGCCCCTCCGAACTCCTTCTAGAAGGTGGAGTTAATGATAATCGCCATCTGGTCTCAAAGATTGTTGAGAATGAGAAGATGGATGAGAACATGCTTTGAAAATCCTCAGGTGCCAGGCAGATGGAGCGCTACCGACTCAAGGCTTCTGCCTCCCAGGCCAACCTGCTTCAGGGACTCAGTGCTCCTGAGAAAAGGTTAATACCCACATTCAGTGAGCATAAGCCCTTCCACAAGGAACCTGTCTGGCACTGGCAGGGCATTTATACTAAACCTTATTATTCTGCACACGAGTGCCATATCAGGTGGTAAACCAAGCAGCTGGAAGTAGTCCCTGATGACATTCCAAGTAGTCCCCACCACCCACCAGTTTTCCTCTCTCTCTTTCTCTCTCTGCATATTTCCTCCATAGCACTTATCATAATTCATATTTCTCATTGTGTTCATTTAGTTGCTTATGGCCTAGCTCTGCTGCACTGTAAGCTCATGATGGTGCGGTAGGTGTCTTCTGGTTGCATGCCCTGTGTGTATGTGCTCAATAAATACTTTTTTTAAAAAATTTATTTATTTGACAGAGAGAGATCACAAATAAGCAGAGAGGCAGGCAGAGAGAGAAAGGAGGAAGCAGGCTCTCTGCAGAGAGCCCGATGTGGGGCTCGATCCTAAGACCCTGGGATCATGACCTGAGCCGAAGGCAGAGGCTTTAACGCACTGAGCCACCCAGGCGCCCCAATAAATACTTTTTGAATTAAAAAACACATGCAAAAACATTAGAGGTCTGTCCCCTTGACTTCTTCGGGTTTTCTTCAAAGGTGCTGTACAGTGAACCAGTAATTCTAGGCACCTTGTGTGAGCCAGGAATGAAGAGAAATGCTTGCAGTGCCTGGCTCTTCTCAAATTGGTAGAGAGTAGGCTGCCTGCCCTGTCCCTGACCCTTGACCTTGAGCATGCATGCCCTTGCCTTCCTACAAGGCCACGGGTACCTGGACCCCGAAGTTCTCCTAAAATGATTTTCAGAAAGGGATCTGATAAAGTCAGATACACTGGTGAATGAGAGCACTGTATTTTTCATGACAAACGATACACCACACTTGAGATGACAAGGATTTTTGTGATAATTTCTGCAGGACTGACTATGTAATTTGTAGGGCCTAGTACAAAATGCAAATATGGGCCACTTGTTAAAGATTTCTTAAGAATGTCAAGATGGTGACAGCAGAGCATTAAGACAAGTGCAAAGACCCTTCTAAGTGAGGTTTGCATACCTATGAAGCTAACCCTGCTTGCTCCCTTCAGAGCCAAGTCAGGAGATTAGTTTGGATTTCCTGGGCTGGCCCTGCTGTTTGTGGACACTGTAGCTTCCAAGAGGCCCTTTTGGTCAGCTCAGGGAAGATACTGCCAGTATATACCATGCACACAAGAGCCTACTGCTGCTTCTTTACCCAGAAATTTCCCCAGACTGGGGCACCTGGGTGGCTCAGTCGTTAAACGTCTGACTTTGAAAGCCCAGGTCATGATCTCTGGGTCCTGAGATTGAACCCCACTTGGGCTCCCTGCTCAGCAGGGCGTCTGCTTGTCCCTCTGCCCCTGTCCTGCCCCCTTCCCCCACTCATACTCTCTGTCTCTCAAATGAATAAGTAAGATCTTTAAAAAAATGTCCCCAGACTCCATGGTTTCCAGCTGAGCCAGGTGACTCAGCGAAGAGCCAAGTTTATTTATTTTTTTATCTAGTCGCTTAAGGAAGCAGGAAAGTGGTTTTTCTAAGACTCCCTAGAAGGTAAGCATGATGACATTCTTTTACTGTTTACAGGAACACCCTGGCACGGAGGGAATTCCTGTTGCCACCACACGCTACTGTTTACCTATCCTTCACACACCTACAGCAAGCCAGTGACACAGCCTCCTTCAGGAGCCCGACCTTCAGGAATGTGACCTTATTTTACAGAAGGGGAGAGGCAGGGAGAGGAAGAGCAAAGGCAGGTTTAGGAGTGTGACCTTGAATGAGAAGGGGAGGGGCCACTGTCTCATGTTTCCCGAAAGTCAGCAAGGGAAACTCTACATCAAATTAATTATTCAATCAATAGATATTTTAAATAAATGAATATGGTTGTGGATTTAATTGACTTTATTTTTGAATAGGTAATACATTCTTAGGGTTCAAAGCTCAACATTTACAAAAAGGTTTATGAAAAATCCTCTCTCCTCCCAAGTAATCGTGTTCCGCACCCCTCCAGGTAAACATCACACCTAGTTTTTTTGCACCCTGGTAGAAATACTGTTTGCACAAATGAACACATATGAACAGACCCTCCCATCCTAGTCTCGCCTCCCCCAACCATGATTGCATACTTTAACACTGTCCTGTACTTTGCATTTTACACTAAAGATTATATCCAGGAAATCTTTCTATGTCAGTTCACAAAGAGCTCCCTTGTTCTTTCATAAGTATGGATAGTATCTTTATTATCTAACTGTATTATAATTTATTTAACCACATGGACATTTAGGTTCTTCCAGGCTTTTGTTTTTACAAACAGTGGTGTAATAAACTGCTTTGATGAGTGGTTCAGAGCTTCTCCTATTTCCTTAAAGGAAAATGGAAGTCACATTCACTCTATCAGTTTCATTTTCAGAGTGGAGGGCATGTGCATTTCTGGATCTAATGCAGACACCATTCCAGCCTCTCTGAATTTCCACTGTGACTTTCCACAAGTACTTATGGAGTAACCACTTCATGCTCACACTGTTGCAAAACACTGGGATACTCCAGTGCCATGACAGATCCTGCTCTTCTGGTGGCGGGGGGCACAGTTTGGTTGGTGCTGAGGGAGGAGACCTATGATCGACAAGAAGCCCAAAGAATGAACAAGAGAATTTCAGATCGTGATCAATGCTACTAAAAAAAAAAAAAAAAATTAAGGGGTGACTGGGCAGCTCAGTCAGTTAAGCCTCCCCCGACTCTTGACTTCTGCTCTGGTCATGCTCTTGGGGTTGTGAGATTGAGGCCCATGTCAGACTCTGTGCTCAATAGGGATTCTGCTGGAGATTTTCTCTCTCTTCTTCTGCCCCTCCCCACCCCGTCCTGTCTCTCTCTCAAATAAATAAATCTTAAAAAAAAAAAAAAAATCAAAATCAAGTGATGCCATGGAACGTGTGTGGAGGCCACCACTTAAACAGGGACCAGGAATGGGCTCTCTTGGATCACTGAGCTATATATACTTGGGGGGATGGTTCCAGATGCGACAAACACAAGCCTCTGACTTTGAATTTGTGTGATTTGTAAAGCTTTTTCAGACTTTCCCCATCAATAGGTTGGTTGCCTCAAGAGCAGGCATGACTTTCCTGGAGTAGAGGGGTTGGAGACTTTTTCTTTTTTCCTCTCTCTGTATTCCGTTTTTGCAAAAGAGAAAATAACCTTGAATTATCCGCTCTAAAGGAGTGTGGCCCCTCACACCATTGGAAGAGGACAGAGCACCGAGTAGCGGCTAGGGGGCCCAATTCAGGGAGGTCTCAGTCTTTGTAACCCAAGCCACCGGGCTAAGGTTGTCATCCCCGCCAAGCAGCCTGAAGCCTGAGTCTTGGGGCAAGGGGGCACCCAGTGGTGGCAGCTCAGCCGTGAGGATCCGGACTGTCCTTCTGTTCTACAGGCTCTCGTTCTTCAGCCTCCTGATGTGGGTGCTCTCAGAGCTCAGAGCATTGAAGAGAAGGAAACATTGATGGGAAACCCAGGCATGGAATCCTTCCTTCATTTAAGGATGATGTTAAAGACTTTGAGCCATCCGTCCGGCACCAGCCCACACTGATCCAGCAGGAGCTGGCTCCTGTGTCCTGTGAGTGCTTCCCTCCCATTTCCTGCCTCCGTGCACTCTTTCCTCCGACCCTTCCAGCAGCAAGGCAGGCTGTCCTTCCAGTTCCAGCTAGAGTGCCCCGCCTCCCTGAAACCCCCAGTCCCTGATAGCCAGGTTTAAAAGCCTTCAGGTCAGGCCAGGCGATGTCTTTCTTCCCTATAAGGTCCTTGGGGGCAGAAGCCTTGACAATCATGCCCACTCCTGTCTCTCCCCCAGAGACGAAAGAGCCACAGCCGGGGGGAGCTGGTGATGCTTGGGGGATGGCGACTCGCACATTGTTGTTACTTGACGTTGTCCTAGCAGGTCTATTTCCCATCCAAGTCAGCACTCTCTTGTTTTCTATTTTGGGTCCTGTTTCACCAGAATGATTAAACAAAGGGGAAATCATCAAAAACCACAGCAGAGCCTGGTGGGGCGGAGGAAAAGGCAGAAGCAGCGTGTGGGGTTGAGGAGAGGGTGATAAAAATACAGTAAGTGGGTGGGAGCCTGAGAGACTGGGCGGCCCAGACGGAGGCTGCGGCAAGCAGCGCATGCAAAACAGGACCATATGGCAGAGTCTTTGGGGAAAGAGCCTTAAGAGAAGGGGGTCTGAGGTCTGAGTAACTTCACCCTGGGAACCAGCTGATTGTCCTGGCTTGGGAGAGAAGGAAGCCAAAATTGCTTCAGAATTTCTTTTTTTTTTTCTTCCTGGAAAGAAGCGTGAACAGAAATTCCAGTTGAAGGGCCAGTTTCCTCCTTTTCTTTCCGTTCCTAGGGCAAGGCATACAGCTCCCGTCTCTGGAGAAGGGAACTCTCTGGATGCATTCCTTCCCTGGGCTGCGGGGAGATAGGCTCTGGTCCCCATATTCCTCCCCTGGATGAGGGGGGTGACCCCAGATTCTCCCCACTGCAGAGTCCAGGTTTGTGATGGGCCACTGGTGTATTCCCAGTGGAGTTGTTGTTGGTGGTGGGGAATGCCTTGATGGGGAAGAGACGCAAAAGGGTCAGGAATCCACAGCACCCAAGGGAGACCCATGAGCCTAAATTGGTGGGGGGCAGGGCCTGAGGGAATGAGAGAGAATGAGCCTTCCTTGCTTCTGGAGCTTCTGCCCATGTGAGCTTTTTTAGCAGCCCTTTTGGACAGAGCTTCCAAAGCTCCTGCTTGGGCACTATGTACCTTGTAGCCTCTCTTCCAGAGACCACAGAGCTGTGCTGTGACCACTAGCCACATATGGCTATGAGCACTTGAAATGTGGCTAGTCCAAGTGGTGATGTGCTCTAGGCATAAAATGTGCCCTGAACTTGGAAGTCTTTGTATGAAAAGAGAACGAAAAATACCTTCCCCGCCCCAAGATTTAATTTATTTATTTGAAAAAGGTCAAGAGAGAGAGCATAAGCAGGGCAGAAGGGTGGAGGAAGGGGGTGGGGTGGAGGGAGTGGGAGAGAGGTCAGCAGGGAGTCGGAAACGGACCTGGAAATCATGACCTGAACTGAAGGCAGATGCCCAACTGACTGAGCCACCCAGGTGCCCTGGGAATGTAAAATATCTCATTAATAATTTTTGTATTGTTACATGTTGAAATGATGATGTTTGGTTATATGGAATTAAATAAAATATATTAGTAACATGAATTTCACCTGTTTCTTTTTCCCTTTTTTTCAGTGTGGCTACCAGAAAATTTAAAATTGCGTGTGTGGTTTGCATTATATTTCTGTTGGTTGGTGCTTGTCTACATAGGGTTTGTGTCTTGGGCTGGGAAAAGGACTGCAGGGGACTGGTTAAATTTTTACCTGGAAGGTATCTCTGGTTTAAATATTTAAAAAAATACATGGGGCGCCTGGGTGGCTCAGTGGGTTAAAGCCTCTGCCTTCGCCTCGGGTCATGTTCCCAGGGTCCTGGGATCGAGCCTCACAATGGGCTTTCTGCTTAGCAGGGAGCCTGCTTCCTCCTCTCTCTCTCTCTCTGCCTGCCTCTGCCTACTTGTGATCTCTATCTGTCAAATAAATAAAATCTTAAAAAAGAATACATCATCTTACTGAATCAGTCATCTGTGACTAATAACAAAAATCAGGGGGTCATAGGGAGAAGGGGATTCTGTGCCAGGGGATAGACCCTGAAATCTGGAAGAGGACCCCAGAGACAGTGGAGCTCAGCATTCATTCTGTATTTACCCAAGGATCCAGCAGGGAACAAAGCAAAGACTCCTCCTGCTCTCATGGAAAGGATAAGACGGGAAATAGAAATATATAGTCTAAATGCATTTAAGAAATGCAGGAGAAAACACTGCACTTTAGCAGGGGATAAATGATAGGAAAAAAGTAAAGCGAGTAAGGGGTTTTGATTTTGAGTATGGTGGTCATAGAAGGCTTCATGGAGGAAATGTCAGAGCTGAACCTTAAAGGAGGTCAGGGAGTGAACTGTGCAGGGAACTTGGGGAGGGGCATTCCAGCTGAGCAGCCCAGAGGCCGGAGGGGTCTGTTGTGTTTGGGGACAGCAAGTGGCCAGTGTAGCTGGCGTGGAGTGCGCAGGAGGAGGCTAGAGGGGAGCCAGTCCGGAGAATGGAACGGGGCAGACTGCTTAGGGCCTTGAAAGCCATCGCAATGCCTTTGCCTTTTACTCTTTGCTCTTGGAGAGTAACAGGGCCATTGTGGCTGCTGAGTAGAGACAGACTCCACGGCCACAGGTGGAGGCAGGAAGCCAGTTAGGAGAGTGGGCATTAGGGTGAGATGAAAAGGCGGCCCGCCGGGGTGGCCAGAGCATAGGTGAATGAGGAGAGTTGCCTGCTGGCCCTCTGGGTTTTCTTTTCTTTTTTTCTAAAAGATTTTATTTATTTGTTTGAAAGAGAGAGAGAGAGAGCATGAGAAGCAGACTGCTGAGCAGGGAGCCCTACTCGGGGCTCTATCCCGGGATCCCAGGATCATCAACTGCTGAAGGAAGATGCTTCACTGACTGAGCCACCCAGGGGCTCCTTTTCTTTTCTCAGGCAATAGCTGAGGTGACTCTATTCCCAAGGCAGGGACAGGTGGCCCTCCACTTAGTGAGCCCCAGGCTTTCGTCCCTGGCTCACCAGCGGGGCTGAGCTGGTCACTTTTTGCTCACCAGGCTTCAGGCCCGCCTCCGCCTGGGGGGGCATGCGTGCTGTCATGGCCTTCACTCTCCCTCTGGTTGGTTCCTTCTCATTCAGGTCTCAGCGCTGATGTCACCCTGCAGGGGGTCCTCACCTGCCCAGTGCTTCAAGGAGCCCCATCCCCATCGATGTCTACCACGGTAGCCTGTTCTGTTAACTTCTTTGCCTTAGTCACTGGCTGAACCAATTAATTTATTTGCTACTCCATTGTCTCTCACTGGCCCCAACGGTGGGAGCTTGGGTGCATTGTGTCCCCAGGGCCTAGGACAGTGCTGAAAGGATGACTAACACTTACGACACCTACTGTGACCAGCTAGAGGTCTGTCTTGCCCCTTAAACTTTTTTTTTTTTTTAAAGATTTTATTTATTTATTTGACAGAGAGAAATCACAAGTAGATGGAGAGGCAGGCAGAGAGAGAGAGAGGAAAGCAGGCTCCCTGCTGAGCAGAGAGCCCGATGCGGGACTCGATCCCAGGACCCCGAGATCATGACCTGAGCCGAAGGCAGCGGCTTAACCCACTGAGCCACCCAGGCGTCCCAACCCCTTAAACTTGAGGTAAGAAAGCAATAGGGCATGGACTCTGGTGCTGAGTCGACTGGATTTATCTGCTCACTGTTGTCCTTGGGCAATTTTATCTCTTAAGCCTCAGTTTTCCCATTTGTAAAACAGGGATAATATGTGTATCCGCCTCATCAGGGTGTTTTAAGGAGTGACAGGATGCATAAATCGCTTAACGCAGTACCTGGAACTATTATAATTATTGTAATGGCTAACAAGTCGACCATATCGTTCTCATCCTCCCATTGTCTAATTTTCTGTCAAGTGTTCCAAACTCCATTTTCCCATCATCAAACACTCCGAAACAGTGCTGTCCAATGGAACTTTCTTTGATAATTGAGATGTTCTATGTCTGCGCTGCCCAGGGTGGTGACCACTGGCCCCATGTAGCTTCGAACACTTGATATGTGGTTAGTGTAATCAGGGACTGATTTTTAAACTTGATTAAATTTTCATTAATTTAAATTTACATCTAAATAGCCACAGGTGGCTGGTAGGTACCATATTGGATGGCACAGCTCTAGAAACTATGAGTGATGGGAAGAAAAAGCTTTTCCTTTAATGAAAAACATTTGGGAGAATCTTAAATAAATGCAGTACTTTTTAAAGGAATCTTTACAGATCTAAATTTACTGTATCCAATTTGGAATACAAGAATATATTACATAGACTTTGATGGTTGGGATGGTTAAATATATAAAAATCCTTAACAAAACGAGACCTTTCCTTCCCTTTCTGCTCCTCCACTGTCTTCTTCCTCTTACTTCTCTAAATCCAGTTTTTCCATTTCCTTTCGGTTTTTCTCTTTTCTTAGTGGGGCCTCCATCCTCTGGCTTGAGGGGAGAGCAACCTTGGTGGATGGAGGGTGGACGGGAAGAAAGCTGCCTTGATTCACTTCTCTCGTGTTTCCAACAAGGTCCTGGCACCGTCTCTGGACTATCCGGACCTGGGGAGGGCTGCCATTTGGGTCATTCGTTAGAGTCAGGTAATTAAGAAAAATGCAGGAACAATCCAGTTGGAAAATCATGAATTTTTCAACTGGGGAGTTCCTTAGTGGATGGTCTGGTCCAAACTCTTCATTTTATGAACAAAGACATAAAAACCCAGAGAGAAGTGACTTAACCAGGACCCGGTACTTCTGATCCCCATCCTGTGCTGGTTCTAGAACTCCCAGTGGAAAAGCCCACATATTTTTCCAATTCTTTTTCTTAGAAACAAAAGCAATTAAAACTCAACGGCACTAAACCAAACCAGACTTTCACATTTTGTTTTCCTACTCCTGAGCCTTTTAGACAGATCTCAGTAAAAATGTTTGGTCTCAATGCATGGGGAAAACATTAAAGGAATTCTTTGAGTTCTTTTGAAGAATGACTCCAATCTAGAAATGTTTGCATCATGTGTAAAATCCTTATTATAAATGAAATTACTGAATATTGCCTGGCTACTGTAATTTATTTTGTACATTTGCTTTTTTTTTTTTTTTTAAAGCACTTGGCTGGAATGTTGGTGGAAAGCTACTAACCCGAGTATGACAAGAATTTTAATTTCATTTTCAAAGCGACTAAGCGAAGCATAACAAGGTGTTTTTCGTATTTAATGTTCATCTGATATGGAAAATAGCCTGTCACAAACAACATGCGAAATGGTTGAATTTAGCAGAGTTTGCGTAAGATTACTTATTTCTTCTAGAAATTAGATATTGGTGTTGTTAGAGTTAAATGTGAAAGCTTTCCAGTAAAATGATTGTTCTGACGCTTGGAAGATGTTTGAGCTTGGGCAAGTGACTTAACCTTTCTGAGTCAGCTTCTTTTTCTTGTGAAATGGGGCTAATAGGGGCACCTGGGTGGCTCAATTGGTTAAGTGTCTGTCTTCAGCTTAGATCACAATCTCAGGGTCCTGGGATTGAGCCCTGTGTCAGACTCCTTGCTCAGTGGGGAATCTGTTTCTTTCTCTCTCTCTCTGCCCTTCTTCTTGGCTTATGTTCTCTCTCTCTTCAAATAAATAAATAAATAAATAAAATATTAAAAAGAGAGAGAGAGAGAAATGGGGTTAGTAATAGTACCTGCCTCAACGATTAGCTCTAAGAGTTAAGAGAGAATCTATGTGAAGCTTATAGCGCAGTACTGGCCACATACAAGCAAAGAGTCACCATTGACTTACTTTTATTACTGTAAGATAATGTGAGTGTTGCAAAATAAGTGCTGCACAAATGAAAGCTATGTTAATTATACTCATGTTTTGAAAACATTTTAATTATAAAAAGGACCTCAGATTCCTTAAGGGAAAATCTGAAAATAAAGTAAAATATGGAAACAAGGATCACCCATAATGCTACCATTCAAATGCAACCTCTGACACTTCTATTTTTTATCTAGACGCTGTGCAAGTTTATCCTGTGTATATCATTTAAAATTGGATTTCTGGGGGCGCCTGGGTGTCTCAGTGGGTTAAAGCCTCTGCCTTCGGCTCAGGTCATGATCTCAGGGTCCTGGGATCAAGGCCCGCATCGGACTGTCTGCTCAGCGGGGAGCCTGCTTCCTCCTCTCTCTCCCTGCCTGCCTCTCTGCCTACTTGTGATCTCTGTCTGTCAAATAAATAAATAAAATCTTAAAAAAAAAAAGAAGATTATTTATTTTTGAGAGAGAGAGAGAATGAGAGAGCGCAAGCAGGAGGAACAGGGAAAGGGAGGGAGAATCCCAAGCAGACTTCTGCACTGATCAAGGAGCCCTCTGTGGAACTTGATCTCACCACTCTGAGATCAGGATCTGAGCCAAAACCAAGAGTCAGTCACACAACTGACTGCACCACCCAGGCACCCCTATTTTATTTTAGAGAGGGTGGGGGGAGGGAGCCCATGTTTTGGGGGGAGGGCAGAGGGAGAGAGAGAGAGAGAACCACAAGCAGGCTCCCCACTGAGCCCGGAGCCAACGAGGAGCTTGATTCCAGGACCCTGAGATCATGACCTGAGTCAAAGTCAAGAGTCTGATGCTCAACTGACTGAGCCACCCAGGAGCCCCTGATATTTTTTAAAAGCTCTCCAAGTGTTTGTTTATGTAAAGAAACACATAAATAATCGTATAATTTTCTATGTCATTATTGCATATCTTTCCTAAATACATACTGCCTTTTTTTTTTTTTAGGAGGGTCTGGAGGGTAACCTAAATTTTTGTGGCATTGCTGCCAAAAATGCATAGCTGGAATCTAATCATTAGGAAACATCCAACAAACCCAAATAAAGGAACATTCTACAAAATGTCTGGCCTGAATTCTTCAAAAATGTCGATGTCTTAAAAGACAAAGAAAATTTTTGAAACTATTCCAGAGTAAAGGAAACTAAGGGGACATGACGACTGAATGTGTAAAATGGAATGTGGATTTTCTTCTGCTAGAGAGGTTACGGAAATAATCTGAGAAATTTGAATAAAGTCTGAAGATTTGAAAATAATGTATCATCATTAATAAAGGATTGAGGGATAAAAGGGCTTCGTGTCTAATTTAGTCTCAAAGATTCAGAAAAAAATATATGCACTAGATACATATGTATGTATATATTGAGTCTGTGTTTCTATATATACATGCAGAGAGAGAGAAACAGACTCAGAGAGGAAATGATAAAGGAAATTAGGTTAAGTGTTAACATTTAGGGAACCTGGGTGAAGGATATAGTGAATTTTCTTGCAAATTTTTCATAAGTCTGAAATTATGTAAAAAAAAAAATTGTGTAAAAAAAAAAAAGACCCAAATTCTTATAAGGAACTAAAAAAGGAATAAAATAAGGACAGGATTTTAAAATGCAGGAAAATCCGCTTTTTGGGGGGGTAAATATAATCTATAGCTATATGGAAAGAGTTGTTACTTAAGAAGAGATTGTTCTCAGAATATAGGCAAGGGAGCTCCCTCTGGGCTTTTCTACGATTTGAGGATTCAACAGATGCTGGCACAGTACCTCCAACAGAGGGCGGTGCAACCTTATGAAGACTGAATTACATCCCAAGGGTTTTGGGTAACACTACCCAAGGTAGATTCTAAAGCCTTTAACAAATGGAACAGAGGCATTGAGAATCTTATAGCTGAATTCTAGCTATATCCCATTTTACAGATGAGAAAACTGAGGCTCAAAGAAGTAAAACCACTTGCCCAAAGTCATCATCACAAGCAGCCCAACTGTCTTGCAGGTGATAGTCACAGTTGTCATTCATCAGAGGCTTGCTATGCGCCATGCACCGCACGTACTAAGCCCTTTATATGTGTTAACTCTTTAATTACCCCCCCTCCTTTTTTTGACCTGAAGCTGAGGTTCAGAGACATCAGTAATGTAGCTGACGTCCCGAACGCATGAGATTCTGGCTGTGCTCATAGCTAACGGGCCATTCTGTCCTACAGCTCTGCTGGGATACCTACCCTTGGAGAACTGATCCCCTACTAGGGGTATAGTACACAGCTGTCAAAACAGAAATTTATCTTGGCACCTGCTGATGGATGGATGCACGCACACAGGATCCAGAGATTCAGTGAAGGAAGATTCCTGGGACTGAGGAAAGCAAAAACAGCGGGGCGAGCGGGACTTGTGGAAATGGATAGGTTTGGAGACAGAGAAGAAAAGGCAGAAACGAGAGAACAGACATAAAATGAGGAGAAGAGAATAAGGTCTTGCTGGGGAAGGCAGTGAGGCTGAAGTCTCGACTCCTCTCCTTGCTACCCTATGTCAGCCTCTAATGAATCCATCGGCTAGTCTTGTTAATTCCTTTCTTTCTTTCTTTTTTTTTTTTTTTTAAGGTTTTATTTATTAATTTAAGAGCAAGAGCACACAAGCATAGGAAGGAGCAGGGGAAAGGGAGAAGTAGACTTCCTAAAGAGCAGGGAGCCTCATGTGAGACTGACTCAATGTGGGACTTGATCCCGCGACTCCAGGATCATGACCTGAGCCAGAGGCAGATGCTTAGCTGACGGAGCTGCCCAGCTGCCCTGGTCTTAATAGTTCTACTTCCAGAAACATCTGCGGTTCTCCATTTCTCTCCATCGGCACTGCCACCCCCTGGCTCAAGCTACCGCTGTCCTCACCTTGACTCTTCAAAAGGCCTTCTAGTTGATTCCCTGCTTTTTTCTTGTACTAGCCAAAGTTCATTCTCCAGACTACACCCAGAGTCATCTTTTAAAACATCTATCAGACCATGTGGCTCTCCTGTGAACATCTGAACGGTTTCCCATGCCCTTAGAACAGAAGCCGACTCCTCACCAGGCTCTGCCCGAGCTGGCCTCTGCTTAACTCCCTGACCTCACTTCCTACCAGCCTCTCTTTGCTCTCATTGCTTTGGCCACATAGGCCTTCTTCTCACCCTAGAACACAGGAAGCTTTTTGCCATCCTAGGGCCTTTGCACTTGCTGTTCCTTTTGTCCAGAACACTTTTTTCTTTTTTTAAGATTTTATTTACCCATTTGACAGAGAGAGAGAGCACAAGCAGTGGGAGCAGCAGGCAGAGGGAGAGGAAAAGCAGACTCTCCACTGATCAGAGAACCCGATGAGGGACTGAATCCCAGGACCCTGGGATCATGAGCTGAGCTGGGATCATAAGCAGACGCTTAACTGATTGAGCCATCCAGGCGCCCCTCCAGAACGCTTTTCTTTTAGGTTTCCCCGTGGCTGTCCCCTTCTTTTCCGCTTCCCTCAGGGGAGTGGGGTCTGAAAGAGAACTGGAAATGCGATCAGACCGGCTGAGGTGGCAGCTCGTCCTGATTCTGCAGTGCGGGTTTGTGGATAACACCATTCGATTAGGTCTTTAAAGGGTTAACAGCCAGGTCAGGGGATTTTAGAGTTTAAAAGTCTTAGCCCCAAATGGGACCCAGTCCACATCTTTTCATCTTAGAGATAAGAAAAAATGAGATTAGAGCCGGGAAGTGACTTGCCCAAGGCCAGAGGGCCAGAAGAGCTTCCTCTGTCTTCCGGAAACATTCCATCTCTCTGAGTTAGCTTTCATCACCTAGAGAATGCAGAGGCCAAGTCTTCTGCACAAAAGCGAATATATACCGTGAGAGGGCTTTGCAAACTGAAATGAGGGGCTCAGGTGATATTTTAGTATTATCTTGTCATAACTGCCAACTTGGCTTCAGCTCAGGCCCTGATTCATTCTTTTTTATTATTATTTTTTATTTTATTTTATTTTATTATTTTATTTATTTGACAGGGAGACTGCGAGAGGGGGAACACAGGCAAGGAGAGTGGGAGAGGGAGAAGCAGGCTTCCCACACAGCAGAGAGCCTGATGCAGGGCTCCATCCCGGGATCCTGGGATCACGACCCAAGCCAAAGGCAGACACTAAAACAACTGAGTCACCCAGGTGCACCCCAATTCATTCATTCACCTTCTTCTTCTTCTTCTTTTTTTTTTTAAAGATTTTATTTATTTGACAGAATGAGAGAGAGAGAGCAAGAGAGGGAGTAGGGTCAGAGGGAGAGACACTGAGCCCAGCACTCCATGCCAGAATAGATCATCGGTGACTCCAGGATCATGACCTGAGCCAGAGGCAGGTGCTTGACCAAATGAGCCACCCAGGCATCCCCTGATACATTCTTTTAACAATTATTTAGTACCTACTAATGCAGGTCTTGGTCTCAACACTGGAGACATTACAGCTCAAACAGCCTCGACCATTCTGAATCCTCATAGCACTTACACTGGAGTACGGTGTGTGCGTGTGCACGCACGTGCATATGCGTGCACGTGTATGTGTGTGTGCCTGCATGTGTGTGTTGTGTTGTGATAAGTGCTATGGAGAGAAGGAAAGCAAGCAAGGGCAATGGGGAATTGCCAGAGGTGGTAGAAGTGCTGGGACTGTAAATGGGGCTGGAGTGGGCGTGTCAGAGAGGGTGTCTTGGGGAAGGTGACCCAGATTCGGGACTGCACTTGGCACAGTGAAAGGGGAACCTTTGAAAATAAATTTTTTTGGAAGTTATGGGTTTGTTTTTGGGCAGTGGCGTCTGGAGGGAAAGGCGGATTTTGCTGGGGTCTGCATCCATGACCACCCGATGCTGCCTTGGACCGAGGGCTGCAGAAGTGAAACCGTTGCCATCAGCACTCTTCAGACCATCAGATGCGACCTTCCACTTCCCTCTCAAGGACCAGACCCACGCAAATGACCTCAGGGAATAGCAGCAAGAGTTTGCATAAAGGCTGACTGTCAAATCTTCTTGGAGTAGTTTGAGCCCTACTGTGTGCTGGGTGCAATGCTAGGCTCCCAGGTACTCCATTTCCTTTCATCCTCCCGGCAGCCCTACGGGTGGGCTACTATTCCCATTTTGTGGATGAGGGGAGCGAGGCTCAGAGTGCCCATGTGAGTTGCTCAACATCAGCACAACTGGGAAGTGACAGCCTGGCTCCAAGTCCTGTGCTCTCTCTTGGGACCTCACGGTCCCTTCCCGGGACTCCGGGCTGGAGTGGTTTGGATGCAATTCTTGGAATCTTTCCCATTAGGAATTCAGAAATTACATTGTCCGAATCCTTCGTTTTTCAGATCGAATGAGTTAGCAATATGAATGTGTGTCTAGACACTGGGTAGTTGTCCTGTGAGTGTGGGCTTCTTGTCCTTTGCAGATTAGATGTTTAGGGAGGTTTCAGGATATGCCCTGATTACCTGCCAGAGGTTACACAGCAAGTTCGCTATAAACCTGTTCCCGAAGGCTGCTCTGGGCTTCTGATCTTTTCACACACCCCTTCTCCTACCTCCCCAGCCAGGGAAGGTTGAGAAGTCCAGGGCTGTAGTGTCAATGACAAAGAGAAAGAGGAAGAGCTCTCAGGCCTACAGAGGCCCTTAGTTAGAGGCTTACATAGTTCAGAAGGAAATTGAGAAAGTCTAGAAGTCCCCAGTCCCCTACACCCCTGTCCCCTCCCTGCCCCTCCTCCTCCTAGATAGGGATGGGGATGTAAGAGAAAACCTCTCTGGATGGCTAGTATTCTGATTACAGCCAAGCAGTGTTTATTCAACCCTGCTGGCTGCCAGGCATCCAATCCCAGCCCTTTAGGCCCTGGCAGGTTCGTGAGAGACCGAGAAACAACCACATGCTGAAATCTGAGAGTTCAGTGCCAATGCTGGGGTCAGCATCAGGTGCTGTGGAGTCTCAGGATCAGGAAAAACGAGGTTGAGTGATGTCTTCAAGGCCACAGGGCTGGCAGGGGCTTTCTGTGATGTCTTCACATGGTGATGCCTCAGCAGAAAATCCCTGAAAATGTCCACTCCAGTGTTTGTCAATGAGCAGCGACCTTTTAAGGTTCCCACGAAAATGATTATTGCAGCAGACTCCTGGGTGGCTCAGCTGGTTAAGCGCAGGAATCTTGGTTTCAGGTCAGATCATGATCTGGGGTGGTGAGATGGAGCCCTCCCCACCCCCAGCCAGGCAGCCAGGCTAGAGCCTACTTAGGATTCCTTAGGATTCGGTCTCTCCCTCTCCCTCGGCCCCTCCCTCCCCTGTGTGCGTGCTCTCTCTCTCTCTCTTTCACACCCCCCCCCCGAAAATGATTATTACAGGTGAGTGGCTGGGGTGAGTGGGGGTATGGAGCCAATGACAGGGAGCAGCCACAAGCCTGTGTGTGACACTGAAGTCACTGACAGGATTTGGCTCTCATTTCTGTTGCACAGACTCGCATCCATGCTTACATGGGACTTGCTTTTCAGAGGGCTTTGCTTGGAGAGGCAGGACTGGGGTGAGGGGGGTGGGCATTGAGGGCTGCTGTGTGGGGCTGGTTGCTTTGACTGGGCATTCAGGGGGTGAACCCAAGGAGCAATGGTAGTGGCAAGAGCTAATTTAATGGCCTCTCTGCAGGATCTGGGCTGGATCTTGGAGATGGGAGAGGGGCTGATGTGTGTGTGTGTGTGTGTCTCCCACCTAGAACCTGGTCAAAGGCTAACGGGAAGAGGGAGCAAATCAGGAGGAGGCTAGGCTCATATTGAATCTTCCCACTATGCCAGCAAGTCACTTGATTTTTATTCCCATTTCAAGGATGAGAAGGCAGAGGCTCAGGGAACATCAAGGTCACACAGCCTGTAAAAGTTAGAACTCAAGCCTGTCTAGGCTCCATTTTCTCATCTGTACATGGATGTGTGTGTGTGTGTGTGTGTGTGTGTGTGTGTGTATGTGTGTGTGTGTGTGAGAGAGAGAGAGAGAGAGAAGGGGAGGCTTAATTTTTTCTATTTTAATGAGAAAATGCTATGGAGGGGGTGGGGAAGGGGAGAGGAAAGGATGCTGGCAGTTTCTATTTCTAGGAATAAAGGTTCCACATTTCTGGAGCTGTCTCTCTTTGTTTGGAAAATGCACCAGGATGGGCCTCTATTAAACACAAGCAAGTCCCCGCCTATTGTCCTTGGGGAGGAAGGTGGGGTCACCCCAATCTCTACACAGAGGCAGGGGACTACACAGAACACTGATGTAGTTCTCTTTAATGATGTAAATTGGGGTCTTCTTAATGGGCCTTCACCCTTGAGAAGTAGGGGAGAAATAGCTCTGGAGAGAGACTCTAGCTGGATAGGAGCTGCCTCCCTGGGGCCTATTGAAGATTAAATAACGGGAGCAAGGAAGGTACCGGGGCCCTGTATGACTGCCTCCTCTGAGCAAGTCATTCATTCATTCATTCATTCATTCATTCATCCCTGTGTGTCCTGGTTTCTGCTAGGCTTTGGGACTACACTGGTGAGTTGTCCCAAGTTGAACCTTGTGTTGTAGGGGGAGGTGGGTGAAAAAGGCAACAAAGCAGCCCCAAACAGGGTAGCTAAAATTGGAACTGACTGTTGGACTTGTGAAGCTGGGGTTTTGATCTAAGGATGGTGGGAGAAGGAGAGGCTCTGAGTCATCTTAATCTTTGGATATTTTAAAATTGGGAAAATCAAATGGATGCTAAGAGAAGCTTACAGTTAGACTCTGGAATCAGGGAAATGTAGTTTCGAGGTGCGTTTGGCTAGTAGAGATGATCTTTTTAATTTTAATTTTAATTCCTACAGGTGGGGATTGCATTCTGAACTTCCTTGGTCCTCACCACTCCTGGGCAGCCCCGCCTGAATCACATATGTACCTTATTGGCCACCTGCCCAGCCCCAAGGACTAACAGAGTTTTCCACTCTAACTGTAGATGTTACAGAGCTTCGAGAATCTATTTATTCAAGTATCAATAAACCAAAAGCAGATTTGCAGAATGCGGCAAGGTTTTAAACTGTGAACTTTTCTCTGATTCTCACTGTAATGGAATAATGGTGACCTTTATCGATAATAATGATGATTGGTGACAAATAATTGTGAATAAGCTGACATTCACTTTCCATTCATTCCACATATGGTTACTGAGAGCTGCTGTGTGTCAGCACATTTGTAGGTCTGGGGATTACAGCGGGGAGGAAGACAGACAAAAATGGAACTTGAATTTCAGTGTAGGTGGAGGGAGATAGACAGTAGACAAGATACAGGAATAAAATGCGTAGTCTATGTGATGATGATAAGTACTAAGGAGAGAAGTGGGAAAGAGTAAAAGTGTTGGAGGAAGAGGCGGGGTTGCATAGGGAGGCCGTTATAGGTCTCACTGAGACAACGACTCAAGACTGGATTAAATGAGGAAGGTGGCCACCTAGGGCAAAAACCTTCTAGGGAGAGAAAACAGCAAGTGCAAAGGCCCTGAGGTAGGACTGGCCTCATGTGTTAGAATGGGTGTTAATACATCAGCACTGCTCTAAGCTCTTTCACTCCATTGAGGGAGGTACCATTATTGCTCCCATTTATAGATGAGCAAACTGTGGCCAGAGAATCTCAGGGACTTGCCCTGGATTAAGTAAAAGGCAGAGCCAGGCGTCTAACCCAGGCAGTCTAACTCTAGAGCTTGTGTTCTTAAATACTAAGCTATGTTAAAGAAGTGATTTCATTAGTCTCGGTAGACCCAGGTACTGAAGATTTACACCTCCAGCTCTAAGCTGCCTTCCCAACACTGGAGGAAAACCCTGGGTGTGGCAGGGGAGGGAGTGACTCAGGCCTTGGCTGGCTTCCTGCTGAGTCACTGCTGATGGGCTGTGGAGGGAGGCCAGTGGCACTCAGGCTTTACCTCCTCATGCTGGCAGGTTCCTGCCCTTGTGGTGGGGGATGCCTGGCAGCGGGCCTTAACCACACACCATCAGTGGATGGATTCGTCTGACTTTCCCGAGAACTTCCTTGTGAAATTGTGGGTGGGCTCAATTTCCTGGAGTTGTCCCACAGCCAGCAAGGGGGAGCAGCCTTGGAGACTGACTTTCTGCCCAACCTAGCCCTGAATTCTCTAAAATGTCTTGGATGGACAACATTTTGTCCCTTGTCAGGCTGACTGTCTCTCATCTCGGGTTGAACCATCTAAGAGCAATGAGCTGTGTGTTTGGCAGGCCCCTGCAAAGACTATGGGGCCCCGGGGAGCCATACACACCACCCTGGGCCTCATGATGCTTACCCTCTTGACATATTCCTTCACAGATACAGCAGGGACGGAATGGGTAAGTGCTCCAGTAGGTACATGGAGTTTGTTACAATTTTAAAATAGGGATTCATGAATAATAATGGCTAACCTGTCTTGAGCCCTTACCATGTGCCAGTTTTCTCAGCATATAATATGTGTTACCTAAGTTCCCAAACTCCCCCAACACCTGATAAGAGAGATGCTTTTACCACTTTATAGGTATGAAAATGGAGGCACAGAGATGTCCCAGCTAGGAAAGGGCAGAAAGGACATAAGGCACAAAATCCTGGAGTCGGGAAGGTGCAGGCTGGATTTGGGGAGCTCTGACGGGCTGGTGGAGAGCAGAGGATGGAGGGGGAGTACGGTGAGAGATGAAGTTGTTGGATGAGAGAGGGTGCCAGGACCAGACCATGAAGCTGGACTTGAGCTGGTGGTGGTTGGGAACCACTGAAGATTTTTCAGGGTGCCCCCTTTGGTGCCCCAAGGCTGTAGCTTTGTTGCTTTGGTTTAGGGTCACCTTGGCACATGAATCATGGGGATGGAACAGAAGTAGTAGGAAGAACTCAGACTTTCCGTGATGAGATATCTCATTGGCTCCTTGTCACCAAGAATTCTCTGTATTTGCTGAACGTTTGCTGCAGAATATCCTTAAAGAGCTGTATGTTCCGGGAGACGTCCTGACAGGTGCTGCCCACAGCTGGTGGGTCCTCTCCTGTTGTGCGCCCCCTTTCCGGCCCCACCCCTCCTGATTCAGCTCTTTCCCCGGCTTTTACCTCTTAGTTCTCCAGCTGTAATGGAGACAGTAGCTGCTTCTGTCCAGTTAGCGTTTCTACCTTTTTCTCGTAAACTTCTCCCTGTTCTCAGTCTGTGATCTACTGAGCTTGCCTCATGCCCCCTTCTTTTGGTAGGCCCCATTAGTTACCTCTCCAATCCAGTCTTCCTCTTCTATGCCTTAAAAAACCCCAGTTTCATTCTGGGTGATGTCACCACATGGCCAGCCCCAGGCAACGGAGCATAATATGTCTAAACCCACAACGGCCCTGTTTCCTACCTTCCCAGACTCCCTTGCAACGAGGGGCATCCATGTGACCCAGATTTTGTCAACAAGACCTGAGGGGAAGCCGGCTCTGTGGCTTCCGAGAAAGTTTTTGATTTTTTGACAAAAGGGAACAGTTCCAGCTTCCTCCCCATGACAGCCCCTTTCCCCTCCCCACTTAACCACAGGCATGATAGCTAGAGCTTTTGGCAGCTGGAAGGGTGTCCACTGAGGATGGCCAGCCACCATCACGTGGAGGAAGCCTGCCTTCTGAGGAGAAAATACAATCAAACAGAAAAGCGACAGGGTAGGGAGATAGAGAGGAAGAGAAAAGTTGAGGCCTCATTTGAATATTTAGCTACATAGAAAACTGGTACCATGCCTGGAATTCCAAGTTATGTGAACAATATACATGCTTTTCTTTTTTCCTTATGCTTGTTTGAGATGGACTTCCATTACTTGGAACCAAAGGCCCAGGTCTCCTGTCTAGAGGGTGAATGTCCAGGAGGACTCCCAACCTTCCTCTGCCTGTAACCCCTATGACCTTGACCAACGATTGTGATGGGCATGAGGGTTCCAGCCACATGTCATCCACCCACCCACCCACCCACCCTCAACCTCCGCACATCAGACCCTCAACCCAACCTCATCCCTACGGTCCACCCCCACCCTTCCCCATATCTACCCTTTTCTGTTTCTAAAGCTTTATTTATGTTAGAAGCATAAGGGCAGAGGGAGAGAATCTGCTTCCTTCTCAGTCAAAAACTGGACCGGGGAAAGAAGAATGAGGAAAGCCGGGGTGTCACCATATACCAAGGCCACTTCCACTCCCTGGTGTCCTCAGAAGGCCCTGGCAACACGGCTGTTTGAGAAACACAGAGATTAAGAAAGGGGAGTCAGAGAGAAAGCAGCCAGCTGGGTGGGCAGGGGTGGGGTGGCACGGGGTCTTCTGATCTGGGAGGGAACTTAGAGGCCATGCACTCCTTCTCTGGTTTGTCAATTCATACAACACCTGGTTTGTGCCTTTCTTCTTGACATAGACTTGCCATAGGAGATTATGTTAGTTTCAGGGGTACAACCTAATGTTTTGGTATTTGTATATATTATGAAATGATCACCACAGTAAATCTAATGAACATCCCTTATCACACATAGTTATAAATCTTTTATTTCGTGTTTTTTAAAAATATTTTTGTTTTGTGTTGAAAAATATTTTTTAGAAGATTTTATTTACTTATTTGACAGAGATCACATGTAGGCAGAGAGGCAGGCGGAGAAGAAAGGTGGGGGGAGCAGGCTCCCTGCTGAGCAGAGAGTCCGATGTGGGGCTCAATCCCAGGACCCTGAGATGATGACCTGAGCTGAAGGCAGAGGCTTAACCCACTGAGCCACCCAGGCGCCCTGTGATGAAAACTTTTAAGATCTATTCTCTTAGCAACTTTCAAATATGCATCACTGTATTATATACTATAGTCATCATGCTGTGCCTTACATCCAATGACTTACTTATTTTATTACTGGACGTCTGTATCTTTGGAACCCCTCACCCATTTCATCCACCGCCACTCCTCCCACCTCTGGCAGCCACCAAGCTGTTCTCCATTCAACCCCTTTTTGTTGAGCACCTCCTTTGTGCCAGACTCTGACATGATCCAACCTTCTCAAATACAGGGGAGGAACGGTGAAGTACATATATGAAAAATATAAAAGAAAGAAGCTGCCTGGTGAGTGTCCATCTTCCCTCAGGTTTCTCAAAGAGAAAATGACCTTGAAAATAAAACAGACGAAGTCCAGATTGGCGATGAGAGAGCCTCACTCTTGGGTGGGATTTGGGACCTTAAAATGAGGTGTCACATTGGGATTTCGAATCTCTATTCCTGGAAACCTTCAAGAATGAATACCTAAACCATTGACTCATCTTTAATAGGCAGCTCTGTGGAGGCATTGCATAAAGCAAGGGCTTCTGAGCGAACAGACTGAGGTTTGAATCCCGAGTCCTTCGTTCCCTCCCCCTTCCCTCCCTCGACCCTTCCTTCCTAAGATCAAGGCTTTTATTTTATTTTATTTATATATTTAATTTTTTATTTGAGTATAGTTGATGTACAATATTATATCAGTTTCAGGGCTACAACTGTTGATTCACAATCTCTATATGTTATGCTCTACACACCCCAAGGGTCATTACCATCTGTCATCATGGAACGCTGTTACATCACCATGGACTGTGTTCCCTACACTGTACCTTTCATTCTCAGGACTTACTCATGTCACAACTGGAAGCCTGCATCTCCCACTCCCCTTTACCCATTTTGCCGTTTCCTTTCTTGAAATGTGTGGGTTAGACAAATTGTGAAACCTCTCTGAGCCTCAATTTCCTTAGAGTTACTGTGAACATTGTATGAATATAATAATACTATAATTTTTTTGAGGGCTTAACTATATTCTGATTCTGATCGAAGCTCTATAAGCTTATTAACTTATTTATCCTTACAACAAATGAGGACACCAAGGCCCTTCAGAAAGGTCAAATACCTTGCTGGTCCATTGTAGAGGCTGGCTTTGAATTCATCAAGTCTGGTTCTAGAGCCTATGCTTGTAAGCCGTTCACTTACTGCTGCCCTTATTGGTAGGATGGAGATGACTCACTCATTTTCATCCCTAGAGAGGATATTGAAGTGGTAAAAGGCATGGGCTCTGGAGCCAGATTACTGTGTTTCACAATAAAGATATATCTATAGATAAAAACTGTAGATGAGATGTAGATATAGACATTAAATCTGGAGCCAGAGTCCTGGTTTATCACTTATAAGCTGCACTACCTGAGTTGTGAACAAATGATTTACATTCTCCATCCCTATCTTGGTTTCCTCACCTGTAAAATGGAGAGGGTTTTTATGAGGATTGAGTGAGTTACACAAAAAAACTTAGAATTGTACCTGGTTCATGGGAAGTCCTCTGTGGATGCTGTCACTGCTGTCTTTCAGGGGTCATCACTCCCTCAGGGCGGCCTCCCCTTCCGATCTGAATGACTATTCTCCCCGTTAATCACCCATGTAATACCCTGCTCCCTTCTTAGGTAGCACATAGGACTCACACCACTCACTGTATTTCTGCTGTATATCTAAGAGATAGAAAACCATGACAGAAAGCTTTCTTATCACTTAGAATTTCTGTTTGATGCATATTGGAAGAGCTTTCTTTGAAGGCTTATTTAGACATAGATTTTTCCAAAGATTTATTATTATTATTTTTTTTAAAGAAAGAGAGAGACTGAGAGAGAGAGTGTGTGGAGGGGAAGAGGGAGAGAGAAGGAGGAAGAATTTCAAGCCTGCTCCTTGCTGAATGCGGAGCCTGATGCAGGGCTTGATCCTATGACCCTGAGATCACGACCTGAGCCAAAACCAACAGCTGGACGTTTAACCAACTGAGCTACCCAGATGCCTTAGACATAGATATTTTTTTTAAGAGATTTTATTTTTTGTAAGTAATCTCTCCATTCAGTGTGGGGCTTGAACCCACAACTCTGAGATCAAGAGTCACTCGCTTCACCAACTGAGCCAGCCAGGCGCTGCTAGACATGGAGATTTATCATGTATCGAGCTGCTCTGTTCCCTTGCCTTTTCAGTTCATAATAACTTTTCACTTCAGTGCCAAATCAGCATGGAATCTTTTTGAAGCCATTGTAAGTGATGATTTAACTCCGCACCTGTACTGCTAACAATGCACAAAGCTCAAGGAAAAGGGAGAAGAGATGGAGAACGGTGAGCAGGTTTGTGCATGTTCAGTCAGCGCCAGCTACATCCCAACCATCACCTGGCTGCAGCAATTTGAGATGCCACCAATTACAACACACGACCTTCCTTCAGGAGTGTGAAAATATGAAAAAAAAGGTGGCATACATTTGATGATGAGATACAATATTAAAACTGAAATGTCCTCCCCTGCCACCACCACCCGGTTGCATGGCTCTTTATTTGGTTTTCCAAAAGCCCACCATGGTTTAGGTCAAAACTATGTAGGTTTTCCTTCTAAGTATAAGTTAGTAATGACTTTGTGTCAGTTAAAGCAATGCTAGCTGCTGTAAAAGATAAATCCTAAAACTGCATCAGTTAACATTATAAACATGATACATTTTACAGGTCAAGAAATGAGGCTCCAAGATGTGAAATGACTTACCCAGGACCACGTTGCTTTGTAGACATGGTGCTGGAGAAGAGCCTCATCTACCTATACTCTTCCCATTACATCCACTTGCCTTTTTGAATTATACAAGAAAGGCAAAGGGAGAGAGAGAGAGAGAGAGAAATACACTATAGTCCTTTGCATATGGGGCTGAATCTCTTAGAGGGTATCCTTTGCTTCTTCTGAGGCTGGAGATCTCACCTGTCGTCAGTTACCTCTTACAGTGGATCTGAGGGGACCAGGATACAGTGTTTGCTGCCTGACAACAGCCTGGGTTTCTTCTGGATGGGTCTGGCTACAATGTACTCTTATGGGTATATGACATTTGGGAGCAGTTATTTTGACAATGAAGATAAATCTATAGATAAAAATTGTAGATGAGATGTAGATACAGACCTTAAAAAGAGACTTAAAAAATAAAAACACTCAGACACAATGTGTAGAATCTGACTGAGTCCTAGTTTGAAAAACCAACATCAAAAAAGTGTTTGGGGGAGGCGCCTGGTTGGCTTAGTCAGGGGAGTATATGACTCTTTATCTTGGAGTTGTGGGTTTGAACCCCATGTTGGGTGTAGAGATTACTTAAAGATAAAATCTTTAAAAAATATTTGGGGAACAATTGTGTGTATTTCAGTATGGATAAAACATTTGGGTATACGGAGGAATTATTGTTAATTTTCTTGTGTAGGATAATGCTGTTGAAGTTATGTAGAAAACTGTCTTATGTTTTAGAGATATGTACTAAAGCATTTAGGGATGAAATATCATGAAATGTGTACTTTAAAACATCATCAACAAAAACAACAGAAAAATAGATGAAGCCAACTTGGCAAAATGTTAAGAACTGTTAAATGCTGGTAGTAGGTTTGAGGATGTTCATTTTATTATTTTTTCCTCTATGACATTCACTGTTTGAAGGAAGACAGTGGGGAGTATTTCTCTTTTTTCTTTCCTTATTGAAGTATAGTTGATAGACAATGTTCCATTAGTTTCTGGCGTACAACATAGTGATTTGATGATTCTGTGCAGGGCGCCGGGGTGACTCATTTGGTTAAGCAACTGCCTTTGGCTCAGGTCATGATCCTGGAGTTCCGGGATCGAGTCCCTCATTGGGCTCCCTGCTCAACAGGGAGTCTGCTTCTCCCTCTGACCCTCTCCCTTCTCAGGCTCTCTCTTTCTCACTCTCTCAAATAAATAAATAAAATCTTTTAAAAAATTCTATACATTACTCAATGCTCACCATGGTAAGTGTAGTCACAGTCTCTCACTATACTCGTATTTGTCTTGTTACATTTACTTATTGATTGATCAATCAATTTTCTTTATTCCCTTTCCCCCTTGACTGTAACTCCATGAAAACAGGCATCTTGCTAGTTTTGATTATTCTTCGCACCTGTATTCCTGGCATCTAGCACAGTCTCTAGCACACAGTTGGATTTTTAATTTTTGTTCTGCTAAGCTCAACTCTCACTAATGAGATTTGGCCTTTCTCCATCATTGCCAGCCTTTGTTTTGGTTCTTCCTGATTCTGGCTGCATTTTGGGCCCTGCAGATTCCCCCATCTACAGCTCTCCCCAGTCTTGTCTTGGTCTATCCCTGTGTTCTATCCTATAGGCAGGAAGCAGAAGTCTGCTGGTGGCCCACATGCCCATCAGTTTGATCGCCAGAGTGCATCCAGCTCCCACCCTCTTCCATGATTTACTGCCATCACACTCCGGAACCCTGGAGGGCAGGGACCTTCCCCTGCACCTCTAGGTAGCTGCTGAAGTGCTTGGCAGTGCACAGAACTGGTGCTCTGAAACCATTTGTTTCTTGACAACTTGTATTTCCCTTCCTGGCCCTACTTCATTCCTGTTAGATGGGAAATACTTTCATGTATATATTTATTTTCTCCATTTTATTTTTAATTATATAAGTAACAATTAGAAACTAGAAAAAAACTGAAGAAAAAGAATGAGAATGACCTGAAATCTCGTCTCCTGTTAACATTTGCTTGGATTATTAACCTAGCTCTGTGCATATATTAAAATGTTTTTCTCTCTATAAAATGAGATTGCTTTTTTCCTGCTTCCTTCCTTCAGTAACATGGAGAAATGGAGAATATCCTTCCAAAGCAATAGGTACACATCTAGACCATCATTTTTAATATCTATAAAGTATTCCATTGGAAGGCTATACTGTAATTTATTTAACCAGTCCCTTATTGGTGGGCATTTTGGTTGTTTGTAATTTGCTCTGCACTGAATGTCCTTTGCATCTCTCTCTCTGTGCACTTCGCACTCACCCTGCTGTTCATTTCAGTAGGCTTTTTTTTTTTTTTTTTTTTTTGAGTCCCGTCTGTGTGCCAGGCTCTTTTTTTTTTTTAAAAGATTATTTATTTATTTATTTATTTGACAGAGACACACACACACACACACACACAGGGGGAATACAAGCAGGGGGAGTGGGAGAGGGAGAAGCTGGCTTCCCATTAAGCAGGGAGCCCCATGTGGGGCTCAATCCCAGGACCCTGGGAACAAGACCTAAGCCAAAGGCAGATGCTTAATGACTAAGCCACACAGGTGCCCCTGCTAGGCTCTTTTTTATTCAGTGGAGAGACAGCAACAGTGGATTTTCTGTGGTAAAGATGACTTTACTATTGTTATTATTATTATTACTAAGGACTTAATACACATTGCCACTGCCTCCCAGAGACTAGATTAGCTTCCATTCCCACCTGCGATGTGTGAGTGTGAACCTTGCCCCATCCTACCATTGTCTTTAAGAGCCACCTCTGCAGGGAGGTGCCTAAGAGTGTGTCTAGCATCTGCTGCCTGCTCTCTTTCTCCTTGGGATTCTTTCCTTGGCCACATCCATCTCAGTATCAGTTCTGGCCCTTTGCGCTGCTCTTGTCTGGCTAAATGACTCTAGCTTTCTGCCTGCCTCGGAGCAGGACTTTAATTTTGAGGTTCCTTGCAGATATTTCCTCTACTTGCCATGACCCCAGGCAGTGGGTCCCCACAGACAGCCACCACTCTTCAGTCCCCAAATAGTGGGCTCAGACAACCAGAGGACAAGAAGCAGGCAGAAGTCTGGGGCTCCATGGCTGAAGGCAGGTTTTTTTTTTTTTTTAAAGATTTTATTTTTATTTATTTGACAGAGAGAGATCACAAGTAGGCAGAGAGGCAGGCAGAGAGAGAGAGAGGAGGAAGCAGGCTCCCCGCTGAGCAGAGAGCCCGATGCGGGACTCGATCCCAGGACCCTGAGATCGTGACCTGAGCCGAAGGCAGCAGCTTAATCCACTGAGCCACCCAGGTGCCCTGAAGGCAGGTTTTATTCTTCCTTTGCTTCTTGGATTTTATTAATACCCTCAGGGAACAGTCAGGGGCCCTCCCTCGATCTGTGTGCAGGAGATCTAGCCATAGCTGGTATTGAATCTTAGCCTTGGCCTAAATCCTCCCAGGACAACAGAGATGACCCTTGGCTCTCAAGGATAGTGCAAAGTGAGCAACCATGTATTTGGGTTAGGCCTTGGAGAAAGGGGGTCAGTGGTCCTATGGAAAGGGCATTCTGTTCTGAGAGTCTGAAGCCCAGGGTCTGAGCCCTGGCTCTGCCTGTTCATGTGACCATACTAATCAGTCTTTGGGGTGTCTTCCTGCCACCAGGAAGTGCTCACTGCCACCAGGTCTGTGCACCTGCCCTCCTGTTGGGGGAGTGATCTTTGGTGGTCATTTTTATATAATATGACCCTGTCCCTTTGCCCACATTGACTGGACCCGAGATGGGCATGGGATTCAAACTGGCCCAGATATCTTCTGCAAATGGGGATTTGAAATGATCTGGGGCTCATTGTAATAACCCGAAACAGAGGTGGGGAGAACCAGAAGTGAGTGCACGAAGATACAGAGAATGGATGCAGGATGGATGGCCTGTAGGGGAGAAGCAAGAGGAGAGACAACTGGCCTGGATCCTACTGGGTTCCCAGCCCTCGGTGCCCTGGCTGTCTTCCTGCCTTGGAGTCTGTGAGACACCCCAGTGTTCTCAGAATAAAGCCCCCCTTTTGGCTTAAGCTATTCCTGTAACCTGCAAACAAGCAAACACAAATCTCACCTAACATGGTGATTGAAGCTAAATGTCAATCTTTCTGAGCCCACGTCTCAGGGTTGTTGAGGGGCCAGGTGAATTAATGTTTGTAGCGCTGTAGTCCAATGTCCAACCTGATTCGTCAGAATCTGTGGCTGACAGGTTAAAATATTTTAAGTATTGTCATTGCCTGTTTGTGAAAGAACTTTGTAAACTTTAAACAGTATAACCTTGTGTGTGTCCGTGTGTGTGTGTGTGTGTGTGCAAGTGCATATGCGTGAATACCTATATATATCCTATGTTCCATCCTAGTCCCCATTCTGACTTTTCCTATAAACTTCTCCATGACTTTAGACCATTTGTCCTCTTCCTCTTGGCCTTCACTATCATTTCTTTATCAATAAAGTTGGGTGGAATGCATGACCTCTAAACTCCCTTCAAGCTATGGGAGTGGAAATTTAAATCCTGCATATGGTCCAGGCCTGCAGAGAACACAACTGTTTTGGGCTGGTGCTGAAGGTCTAGAGGCTAGGAGCCGGGGATGTTCCCCTGTAACAAATTTCAGGCTGGGTTAGGGAGTCAGGCAGGATCCCTTCTCTGCTCTACCCTGTTTAGGTTTATGTTTCTGCCCTGTGGATGTCTTTTTTTTTTTTTTTTTTAAGATTTTATTTATTTATTTGACAGACAGAGATTACAAGCAGGCAGAGAGGCAGGCAGAGACAGAGGAGGGAGCTTCCTGCTGAGCAGAGAGCCCGATGCAGGGCTTGATCCCAGGACCTTGGGATCATGACCTGAGCCGAAGGCAGAAGCTTTAACCCATTGAGCTGCCGAGGCTCCTCTGCCCTGTGGATGTCTTGCTCCAGGCATAATGAGTCTTCAGGTTGTCACTGTGTCAGAAGGGACCAGAGTAAGGGAAATTTAGCTCTGCTAGAAAAGCCAAGACCTTGAGGACACCTGTTGTGGCATTACCAATGCTGGGCTCACAGCTGGTTTATAAACTCCTCCTCTCTGCTGGATTTCCCTGCTTAAGACCATAATCAAGTTGGAACCTGGCCCAGAATCAGCCCAACTTGGCTTACTTTTCCAGGGCTGAGGCTCAAGGCATTTTGCTTCACGTTCTTTATGTCTTTGGTGACGTTAAACTTCAAGTCTTGGCTAAATCAAGAGTATTGACATTTCTTAACAGTCCAGCAATTAATGGAGGTCATCTGGAAAGGGTGGAAGCCCAGAATGAAGGAGGTTTTATTTTCTCTCCTGTGGAGAGAGAGGAGTGTCAAGAGAGACTGCAAGACAGAAGCCTTACTGCTAAAGCACTTCTGATATCTAGAGCAGCTGTGTTACCATTAACAAGTCACTTAACCTCTCTGAGCCTCCATTGCTGTATCTATAGAGTGAGCAGGTTGGACTGGATGGCCACCAAAGTTCTCTGTGTGTGTTACATTTTACATTTCTCTGAATTTCAGGATGATAAACCGTGAGAGCATAAACAGCATATTTCAACACAGTGGATGCAAGCCTTCAAAAAAAAAATGATGAAAATGCCAAAAATGGAGGCAAATAATGGCAGCAGATGGAGAAAGATTGGGGGGAAATGAGGAATTTGTCTGTTCTTGTCCTGAAATCGTTCATTTACTATGTACCTAGGGGAATTGAGGGCTATCAGAATTATGCTGCTCTTGACACGGCTGAAGGCTAAAGGGCCAGGTGGGAGACGTTCAGGGTGGGGATTAAAGAGGGACCTCTGGGCTAGGGATGCCTGCCCCGGGAAGCCAGCATGTAGTGGTCAACACAAGCTTCGGCTTCAGGCAGACCTGTGCCTCCTAGTTCTCTCCCCTGTGTGTCTTTGAGCCAGCTGATTACCCTAAACTGTACTTGCTTTCGTTCCTTAACCAGAAAACGGGGGTCACGAGAGTGTCCCTGGCATAGGGTGTTGGTAAGGATTGAAGAAGATCAAGGGTCTCAAGTAGCTTGCACAAGAGCCTCGTACATAGTTCACAGCCGATAATAGCAGTAGATATTATTACTGAAGTTTTTACCCTCTCTCTGTCTCGGCTTACAGTTTTCCAAGTAAGTGAAAGAAGACTCTGAAGGTATTCTGCTTATCGGTGATAGTCTAGGCCTTTTAAAATTCATTTTGCTTTATAGAGAAAAGAAAATCCCATCGACTCAGACCAAACTGGAGAGCAATTTCTCAAGCGTAGTAGGAGGCAGCTCACTGCCCTCAGATCACCTGTGTGCTTCCTCGTGCAGACTCCTGAGTATCCATCCTAATTAGAAGCAGAAATCTGATTCTGGGTCTCTGAGGGGGCCCAGAAAGAAACACGTCAGCCAAACCCACAGATAAAGGCTGAGAGTCAGGGAGGCGTCCTGTCCTGCCAGCCAACAGACTAGGCCAGTGCTTCTCAAACTTGAATGTCTATAGGAATCCACTGGGAATCTTGTTAAAATGCAGATTCTGTTTCAATAGGTGTATTAGGGTTCTTTAGAGAGACAGAGCAGATAGGAAATATATACATTAATAATATATAGTACAAAGATATATATAGTACATGTAAGTAATATATAATATAACAATAATATTAATATTATCATATTAATATATACTATATAATAGTATATATAATATAAATATATAATAGTAATATATGTTAGTATATATAATATATAATTGTAATATATGTTAGTATATATATTAGTATATATAGTAATATATAGTATATATATTAGTAATATACAATACATATGATATGTAGTATCTATTATATATATATAAATATATACATTGAATAAAGATGACGTTTTGGTTCATGCTATTATGGAGACTGAGAAGCCCCAGATCTGCCATCTGCCATTTGGAAACCCAGGAAAGCTGGTTGTGTAGTTCAAAGTCCTGAGAGCCAGAGAGCCAGAGCTGAGGGTGTGAATTTCAGTTTGAGTCTGAAGGCTGGAGAACCAGGAGCTCCAAAGTCAGGAGAAGATTGAGGTTCCAGTTCAAACAGTCAGGCAGAGGAAGAATTCAACCATCCTCCACCTTTCTGTTCTAGTCAGGCCCTTAACAGATAAAGTCCACCCATATCGGGGAGAGCAATCTGCTTTACACCCCTCCCCACCCCCATTCACATGTGAATCTCTTCCGGAAGCACCCTCACAGATAAACCTAGAAATAATGTTTAACCAGACAGCTGGGCATCCTGTGGCTATTCAAGTTGACACACAAAATTAACCATTAACATAGAATTTCTGGGGTTGGATCAGAAACTCTGCATTTCTTTTTTTTTTTTTTTTTTAAGATTTTATTTATTTATTTGTCAGAGAGAGAGCGCGAGCGAAAGTGAGCACAGGCAGACAGAGTGGAAGGCAGAGTCAGAGGGAGAAGCAGGCCCGATGTGGGACTCGATCTCAGGACGCTGGGATCATGACCTGAGCCGAAGGCAGCTGCCTAACCAACTGAGCCACCCAGGCGTCCCGAAACTCTGCATTTCTAACAAGCTCCCAGGGGTCATTCATCCTGTTGGTCACTGGACTGCACTTTTAATAGCAAGATTTTAGAGGCTCTGTAATTGTGCTGGTCATGAGGGCTCTTCATCAGACATTTCTAGCTCTGCTTTCTGGGCACGTGGTAGGATTCTACTTCCTGCTGCCCCTCCTCCCACCTCCCCTCCCCCCACCGTAGCTGGGTGGGACTGGATGACTAGTTCTGGCTAATGAGAGTAAAAGGTGAGTGTCACTCCCAGGGACTGCATATGTCCCTTCAGGACTCTCCAGAACTCTTTTCCCTTTGTCACAGCAGTGGGCAATGTTTTAGATGGTGTCTGCTCCAGCAGATGACTCCTTGGGTAAGGATGACGTGGAGTCCAGCCCTCAGCCAACCTGTGAGGACCTGTGGTGAGAACAAGACATAGGTGTTTGTTGTTTTCAGTCATTGACATTTAGGAAGGTGTTTGTTACTGCCACATAACTGCACCTATCCTGACTGATAACATGAATCTAATCCCCATTTTACAAAAGAAGAAACTACGTCCAAGAGGAATGACTTGTCTGTATTCTGACACTGGTTAATGAAGTCTTAGGTCTCTGACCTGACTCCCAATCTCTTTCCTCTTTCCATACTTCTAATGCCTCTACCACTTGGGTCTCCCAGACTCTCTGCCAGGCACTTCTCCCATGTCATTTCATTTCATCTGCACAACAATGATTTAAGGTCAGTGAATTATCATCCTATTCTTTGTGTGAGCAAATGGAGGCCAGGGATCCAATCTGATCCAAAGGGCATATTCTTCCCATTACACCGCCCTGCTTCAGATCTGCCAAAAAGGGTATTTTAATAATGGTAAACACTTTACCCAGGCAGTGTTATCAATGTTTTAACTACGTTTATATTTTTAACCAATCAATGAGGCCAATATTATCATCAAGAACATCCTCATTTATAGATAAGGATACCGAGGCACAGAGAACTTAATTTGTCCAAAGTCACACAGCTAATAAACAGCAGGATGATGATTTGAATCCAGGCAGCTGACTCCAGAGTCCCTCCTCATACACTACACTTTATTGCTGTGAGCAAAGTTCATGCATATATCTATCTAATATGATATGTATGTACACATGTTTATCATTCATATACATACTATACCTGTATTGTCATACATGATTTTTATTTGCTTATTTAGATTGCAGAGTATTTTCTTCCCTATTAGCAAGATGGCTACACAACTGTTCCAAGTTGATTTCTTTTTTAAAAAAAGATCTATTTATTTGAGGGAGAGAGAGGGAGAGTGTACAAGTGCAGGGAGGGGCAGAGAGAGAATCCTTAAGCAGACTCTCCGCTGAGCATGGAGCCCGATGCAGGGGCTCAATCCCAGGACTCCGAGGTCATGACCTGAGCTGAAATCAAGAGCCAGCCGTTTATCCATCTGAACCACCTAGGCACCCCCCCAAGTTGATTTCTTGTCCTAACTGCAGGGACCTGGGCATTCTATACATCTAGTGCAATGTGATTAAAAATTTTTTTCAACCTGGAAAAAAAAGGACATTTCTTTTCGGTCCTGAAAAAGAATTAATTTATTGTTAACAAGCCCGGAAGGACCCCGCTGCCAGGAAGGCCTGGGATTCTGGGCCTCCTGCTCGCTCTTCTCTTCTTGCCTTTATATCTCTCAACCCTTTCTTTGTTTGAGGGGATGTTCCTGTTTCAGGCTTGACTGGCTCCTGCCCCCTGCCTGCCACTTCTGGTATTCACGCAGGAGTCATTGTCAAGCCCTGGACAAAAGCTCCTTGTCCCCTGGGCTCCCAGTCTCCTTGGCACACACTCCTTGTGTTTCCAGGTACCTAAGACTCTGGGTCCTGGGTCTGTCCTGCCAGAATGTAAAGGTGCTGGGCTCGGTGGGACCTTGACTCAGGACCTAACAAGCTGGGAGAACAGAAGCCAGTGGGCTGATCCCTTTGGGTACCTAAACTTGGGGAAAGGATGGGGGTACTCAGAAGAAATGGCTCTGTTTCTGCATTCCCAGACCCTGAGGACCTACCATAGGCTTTCTTTCCGGCCCTGAAAATCTGTCACATGCAACTGTTTCTTTGTAAGTCAAACTTTGTTTCCTATCTCAACACCACACACACACACACACACACATACACACACACACACACAGGAGAAAAGAATTAGGAAAAATGCTTAATGTTGTAAGTGCTTGAAGTCAGAAACAAGGAAGGCATTTGCCAAGGCACTTCCTGGCTTGGTGCATGCGCAGGTGATTAGGGCACTGTTTAGGGAGGAACTGAGGTCTGGTGGACAAACATGGAGTTCTAACCACAGCCCAGTTATTAGTCCACAGGAAACATCCTGTTACTATTATAAAGATGAAGTGCTACTTTTTTTTTTTTTTTTTTTTTTTAAGAACTTTCGAAAAGTCTTCCTTTTCATTCTGATTCAGTTCAAGTCTGCGAGACAGGAAGGTCTCAGGGCAGCCATGCCTGCAACATTAGCTAATCAGACTCCCAAGAAACATTCCATTCTGCTTAGGAGGGCTTTGGAGAATGGTTTGCTCATGGTGGCTTTTAAAATAAATCGAGGGTTGCCAGCTGAATGGGCTCCCTGAGGGGCTAGTGACCTGGTTCCAGGCTGGTGGCCAGAAGGCTTGCCTCCTGGTGGGATGGTGGCTCTGCCTGTTCCCCATCCTCTGTGGATAAAATAGGAAGTCTTGTAGCCTCTGTCCCTTCCCATTTAAAACTGGGGAAACTGAGGCCCAGGAAAGTAATAACAAAAGTTAGTAGTAACAACCAACACCTAGAGCACTTTATATTAGCTTATCTGTAAGCGTCAAGTGGTGGGGCATGGTGGCCTAGTGGCAAGAAAGATTTGGTTTCAGATCCTGGCTTTGCCACTCTGAAGCTGTATGACCTTGTGTAAGTAGCTAAACCTCTCTGAGATTCCGTTTCCTGGTTTGTAATACACTGATAATGGTACCTGTTCTGCAGGGTTATTATAAGGAGTAGAAATAATGGATGTAACCTAGAGCAGTGCCTGGAACCTAGGGGGTAACTGATCAGAGGTCTTCCTTTTTATTAGGGGTACAATGCAGGCCAGCCATATGATAAATTGTGTTTTCCAGCCCTGCTTGACAGCAAGAATGGCCCAAGGAACTGGGCCTCATCCCCTGCAGTCTCTGGAGAGGCATGGGAATCTAGAGTGTAACAAGTCACGAGGTGATTCCTATCAGATGGTTTTGGAACACGTCCAGGAACCCTCTTGGCTCCTGGAACCTTCAACCTCTTGGCTGGGGTCTTTTGTTCTCTATGAACCTGGCCCCATATTCAGTAAAGCTTTAGCTTTTGCTTGAAGGTGGACATGATTAAAAGGTCAACTATCATTATACATTCTCAAAGAGAATGTGTCTTGAACTTTGCACAGTAGATTTATGCCTGAAAAGCTGTTTGCAAATAGAATTTGGGGTGTGTATGTGTGTGTGTGTTGGGGGGTGGGTGGGAGGGAGGGAGAGAACACGCATATCTCTAATACCTTAGTTTACTATTCAAAGGAATGCATTCAATTCAACTAAATGCATATTATTTGAGTGACCATTATATGCTGGGGAGACAATGATAAAGAAGATGGAGGCTCCATCTTCACGGGCTTACTTAGGGTCCATGGGGGAAGATGGTCACATAAACAGGCCCTTACAACACTGTGGTTACATCAGGTTAGCACAGGGAGCTTGGAGAGCATGGAAGGGGAAGTGTGCCCAACTTGGGGCTGGGGCACCTGGGAAGTTCTAGGGGAAGTGACAGCTGAAGGCGAGGCCTGTACACTGGAATCTAGTCTCAAAGCCCTTTGCAAAGTGAATGATCCTTACTTAATTTATCCACGTGGAAAAATGAACTTTCCCATCACGGTCACCTGGATATATTTGTACAACGGTGCAGCGGCACAGATTCTGAGTTTCTGCTAAGGACAAGGCGCAGAGTTAAGCATCAAAGGGCACCGAGGGTGACAACGGCCCACTCCAGCTGTCGGGGAGTTTATGCCACACCTCCTCAGGACTGATTTCAATTCTCATAGAGGTCATTCATCCAGTGTGATCCGTTTGTGACTGAACAGGTGGTTTATTATTTAGGTCTTAACTCCCTTTGCCGAAAAGACTGTTTATTTTCTTTCTTCATCATGTAGTAGGGAAATCCAGTTCCGCCCCACACTTAAACTTGGACATACGTTTTACCCAAGAGAAAAATCAAAGTGCACACTGAGTTCAGGGTACTGTTTGCAGATCCAAGACATGAAGCCGGGGAGGCCTGGATGGCTCTGTAGGGTCTGTAGGGTCTGTACCTGTGGCAGCTTGCAGACCTGGCAGTGCCCGTGCTAAGTCAAGCGTTCTTTCCCTCTGGGCTTCAAGGACACTAGTGCCTTTCAAACCACCTGTCTCAGCCCCAAGAAGGGAAAGAGGCAAGGGAGAAACAATTTCTTGTGAATTATAATTATACCATGTTTGAACAAAAGATGGCAAGGTATTTAAGCCAGCAGGTGAAGTCCCCACACTGACTGAGCTTGTCTGGGTGTATGGTCTGGTAGGAGCTGCTTAGACCTTTTGAGTGAACCTATGTTCCCATCTTGCAGATGGGGAACCTGAGGCACCAGAGATGTCTGGAAGCGGTGTTGAACACCTCGTGGGGTTTCCACCCTGCTAAACTCATCTTTCAAAATCTCCCCTGGATACTACCCATCACCCTCCCTCCCCTGCTTTTCAAAAGAAAAAGTCCAAAGCATCTGCCTCCTGTTTTTTGCCAAGTTGCTCCCACTTCCTGAGACCCCGCCCCCCTCTATCTGCCCGGTGAAATTCAACCCATCCTTCAAAGCCCGGCTCAGGTGTCACCTCTCCTCCTGGTTGGAATTCATCTCTCCCTCCCCGGCACTCCTTGGCTTGGCCCTTTCTCTCATTACTTCTCCTAGGGCAACGGGCTTCGCCTCCCAGATCCTCAGTTTTCTCTTTTGTGCGCTGGCATAGTAGTAACACCTACAGTCGTCTTGAAACCCTTGCAGCTCGCGGTCTTCTTCGATGACGCGATGAAAGCTGCGGGCAGAGCGAATGCTTACTGAGGCCCATTATGTGTCATGCCCCGGGTTTAAGACTTTTCTGCCGGTATTTCATGTAATTGTCAGTCGGGTCTCCCTAAAAAAGTACTAGTATTAATTTCATTCCGCAGATAAGTGGAGAGGTCCAGAGAGGTGAAATGCCGCTTCCGGAGGTCACACAGCTCGTTACTAGCAGAGAGCTAGGTTTGCCATACGCCAGAGCCGGGGTCCCAATCACCTGACCGGGTCCCATGCCCGCTCTCCGCCTCTCAGCCGGGGAGGATGGGGGCGGGGAGAGCACAGCACACAGCACGTCTCCTACAATTTAGGGGTTCATTCACCCCCACGCCCACCCCCCGGGCAGGTCTAGCAGGCCTTCGCGGGATCGTTGTCTAAACGCAGGCCTGGCTGTGCCCTCGGCAGGGATCCCGGTCAACAGCTGGTGACCCAAACCCCGGGGCACGGAGCGGAGGCTGGGACGCCTGTACCGTGGGGTACCGGCTAGCGCGGCTCGAGAGCCGCCGAGCGGGTCCCGGGTCCCGAGCCCCAGGAATGTGGGAGGGCTGCGCGGAGAGGGCGGGCACGGCGGGGGCGCTTCCTCTGCCCGCCGGAGGGGAGCCGCCAGGGCGCGCGCGGGGCGCGCTACCGCCCCCTCCCCGCCGCCCGCCGCCCGGCCGGTTGGGCGGGGGCGGGGGCTGTAGCGGGAGGGCGGCGAGGGGCCGCGGTGCTCTGCAGCCGCCTGGCCGGCCGGGCGGGAGGAAGCGATGAATATTCAGAGGGGGAGGGGGAAGGGAGGGGGCTGAGCGCTTGCCGCGGCTCCCTGCAGCCGGAGCCGCATGACGCGCGGAGGAGGCAGCGGGAGCCGCCGGAGCCGCAGGAGCCGGGATCTGGGCGCCGCGCGCGGGGGGTGGGCGCCGCTTGCTCCGCCCCGCGAAGCCCCTGCGCGCCCAGGGACGCGTCCCTCCCGCGGCAGCCGCGCCAGGCTCCGCCGTGTGGCCGCCGCCGCCGCCGCCGCCGCTGCCATGTCCCCGGGGAGGCCCGGGGCGGGCGGAGCGGGGACTAGGCGGACGGGCTGGAGGAGGAGGAGGAGGAGGCGGCGGCTGGAGGCGGCGACGAGGGCGCCCGGGTTCGGGCGCACGGCGGGGCCCGACTCGCGCGTCCCGGGCACGTTCCAGGGCGCGCAGGGCATGAAGCGGGCGGCGCGGGAGGCGCGGCCGCCTCCGCGCTCGCCGGGGCTGCGCTGGGTGCTGCCGCCGCTGCTGCTGCTGTTGCGCCTGGGCCAGGTGAGCGGCCGGGTGGGCCCGGGAGCGGGGGTGGGGGGGGGCGGGCACGAAGGGTGGGGGCGGGACTGGCATCCCCTGCACCTGCCCGGGTGTGCCCTGTTGGCGGGGTTCGCGGGAGGTGGCGAGGAGCCCGAGGGCTCCGAGCACCCCTTCTTGGAGGGGGCTCGCAGGAACCCAGCCGGCCTCGCGCGCCGGCGACCGAGCCCCTGCCCCGGCTGCCCAGTCCAGCGCGGCGGGATCCGGGGTCCCGGGGTGCCCGTGGCCTCCCAGGGGAAGCCCCCGCGCTGGCTCCAGGCCGTCTCTGGCCCGGCCCTTCCCGGAGCTGGTCACATCTGGCCGGCGCGGGCCCGGCTAGCCCGCCCGCGGCGGCCGGAGGGGGCGTGTTTGCGAAGGGCTCTCGTCGCGGAGCGGGGCCGGCCTGGCCGAGCGCGGCCGACCTCCGACCCGGCCTGCAGGGGCCCGAGGGGCCGGGCCGACCGGCAGCGGCGGCGGCCGGGGGAGCCGGGGCAGGGCCGGGTGCGGGCCCTCCGGGCCGAGGGGACCGCTTCTGTGGGGGGGAGTCCCCAGCTCGGTCAAAGGTGGCCCCTCGCAAGCTTTCGTCAAGGCGACGGTCCCCTTCCCGGAGAAACTGCTTGCTTCCCTGGGCGTTTATTTCGTGCTTTGTGGGCGCAGGCTCTCCCCGCACGGCCCTGTTTTCTAGCTTCGCTTTTCAGATACTGCTGTGCCTGGCATTTTGGCGACCGACCTTTCTGAAAGCGCCGTTTCCCCTTCGTAGTATTCCCATTGGGGCTGAGGCTGGGCAGCTGGGAGACGTTCCCATGTCACAGATAGGGAACTTGAGAGGGAGAAGTGAAAGAGCAGAATCACCCAGCCCTGGTCGCGGGAGCTGAGCAAGCGGGTTTGTCTTCACAGTCTTCTAGGAGCCTGCTAGGGTGCTGCACCCGCGAACGAAAGGGGCCTGGTGATACCCCTATTGTGCATTTTGTTAATGAAAATCTCGCTTGTTTTATACGAACAACAGCTCTAAGGAGACAATGTTGGAAGCCCGGGAAATGAGTTATTGGCTAAGGATGGAACCTGGTTTCAGGGAAAACTTTTCAAGCACAGATACAGGATTGTCTGAGAACAGAAACACCATCCTTGGGGCGGCAAAGAAGCCTAGCAAGGCAGGATAAGGGAACTGGGGCCTGGGGCCTGTAGGAACTCTTCACACCCAAAGAGTTGCTCTGGGTGCACACCTCCCCTCCCAGTTTTCTTCAGCAGACCTTGGAAGGCAGTATGACCTCCTCCTGCAGAAAACACTCAATTAGCTCTAGGGCCGGGCTTCAGTTTCCCACACCTTCTTTAATAGCGTTTGTAGGGTGGGCTAACACCACCTGCCCCCAAGAATTGTTTGAGGAGCGTCCACTGGTTAATGTCTGAAAGAGCTTTGTAAACATTAAAAGGTGTCCAGATGGGGTTTCGTTAAGACACAGTGTGTATGGACCGCCTTCTCCCTGTCCCTGTAAGGAAATTCACATAGAGCAGTCTACGAGATTAAAAAGAAAATTGCCTCGTAATTGAAGATCTCTTGGACCAAAGTTTATACTAAAGAAGTATTTGTTCTTCATTTGTTTTTAGTTTAATTTGACACACATATATTTTTTATTATATTATGTTTTTACTTTGTCCATGGGGGTTGCTAGCTATGCTTTGAATCAGTGAAAAAATGTCTGGGGTAAATCAATTACTTGCCCAATTCTTCCTTGTATTTCAGTCTGCTTGTCCCCTATTCAGATATTTCCTTCCTCTCTAATGTGTTCTGTGGAAACTCAAGGCAACTATTTCTCATTTTGGGATACATTATAAAATAGGAAATCTAAAAGGCTCTCTGAAAAAGTGTTTTCAAAATCCACAGTTGACAGTTCATTTTGAGAGTGGCTACTTCAGGGAATTTTCGACCAGACTTTCAAGATAGTCCAAACCCTTTATTTTTTAGGTGAGAATATTGAGGCCTAGAGAAGACGGCGATCAGGCTGAGGTCACCTGGCAAGACAGTGGAGGAGCTGGGACTGAAACTTGTGTTATGTGCCTCTGCCTAGTCTTTTCTTGATACTTTCTCTCTCTCTCTTTTTTTTCCTTTCTTCTGCCATGTTTTACTTTGCTCTTACTTTTTTTTTTTTTTAAGATTTTATTATTATTATTATTTTTAAGATTTTTTTTATTTATTTGACAGACAGAGATCACAAGTAGGCAGAGAGGCAGGCAGAGTGAGAGTAAGGGAAGCAGGCTCCCCACTGAGCAGAGAGCCTGATTCGGGGCTTGGTCCTAGGACCCTGGGATCATGGCTCGAGCAGAAGGCAGAGGCTTTAACCCATTGAACCACCCAGGCGCCTCCCTATTTATTTTTTTTGACAGAAATAACAAGTAAGCAGAGAAGCAGGCAGAGAGAAGGAGAAGCAGGCTCCCCACTGAGCAGAGAGCCTGATGTGGGGCTCGATCCCAGGACCCTGAGTGGAAGGCAGAGGCTTAACCTCTGAGCCACCCAGATGTCCCTTTGCTGTTACTTTTAACTATAGGCATAGCCCTACCTCACTGGGTAAGCCTTATACTGTGGGTATAAATTGAATTTTTCAAAAGGAAACATGTTTGAGATTGGAAGTCATACTTGAGATTTCTGAAGTTTGTACCTTTAGGAGATGTGGTTTTCTGAAGCTTGGATGGGCTGTGTGTGTGTGTGTGTGTGTTACATGGAAGCAACTGTAGCAGGTCAAAAAAATGGACAAGGCGTGGAAAAGACACAGCTCTGTGAGGGAATTAATAGGGATGGGTTTGGAGGCTGAAGAGAGGAGATGCTGGAAGTTCCAGTGCTTAGTACGGGACGGAAAAGCCATTTTTGACCCTGGCATCTCATTCCCCTTCTTCAAGACAGGAAGGACTGTCAGAGATGATTCCAACATGAGGACAGTGCTAGTTGAAGTGTCTGACTCCACCCATTCTTGTAGCATTTTTGCACACTAATTTTGGTTTATGTGAATGTTTTAGGCACTGTGACCGAATGGTCCTGTCCCCTGGCGCCCTCCCCTCCTTTTCTTGGGAAATAGTCCTGACAGATTCTTTAAGAAAGAGCTTGAAAGCGGGCTGCTTTAAAATGGGGGGGGGGGGGGGAAGAAAGGAAGAAAAAAAGGAAGAAAGAAAGAAAGAAGCTGGCGACTGATAGCTGTTTTGTTGGTCTTGTTTTGTTGGATTTGTTTTTTCTTTGCTTTCTTGTTTCCTGGTGAATAATAAGTGTTTGCATCTGTGATCTATAATAGCTAATTCTTAAGCCTGCTTACCTACCTGCTTCATCCGGACTACAAAAAATATGTTGACTCCTCTTAAAGTTGCTTGTTAAAATCTCATATGGGTGACTTCAAATATTTTGTTTTGCTTCAGAACAACAATGGAGAAACCAAACGATTATGTTTTGTTTGCAGACAGTTTAAGAAAACAGAGCAGGCTGGTTTATGGTTAGACTGTGACTTTGAGCTGATTTCAAGTTGAGCCCCACCATGAAGACAACCACGGATCCCCAAGCTTTCCTGAGCAGGGAGAATCCTGGCTCCTGAGTGAACAATTTTGGTCAGCAAAGAGGTTATTTAGCTCCCAAAAGTAATTTTTTGCTTGGGGTTGAGGCCGAGGTAGAGTTGCTGGATGACTTGTAGGCCTGGGTTTAGCCCACACATGGCCTGCAATTACTTCTTAGTCCATTCACTGCTTGGCCAAGGGAATTATTTTGAGTGCAGAGTAAGAGGCAATTTTCTGTATATTTCCTCTTTAACCTCACACTGCTGGTAATATTATAATTAATAGGTAACATTATACGTGGCAGATACTGTGGTCAGGGTTTGAATGCATTATCTCATTTGACCATTTCAGAAATACTAAAAGGTAGGTGCTGTTCATGTTCCCATTTTATCTGAGAGAAAACTGGGATTCTGTGCTTACCCAGGATTTATAACTGGGATTCGTTAGAGCCAGGCCTATTGCCTTCACTGCTCCCCGTTTACGGTCTCGTGCTGTACAAAGTCATATATTTTAGAGAAGTTCTTCAGTGTGCAAGTGAGACATGAGGACAGACTTGTGGTGAAGAACGGGCTTGTGGGTTCTGAACCCTGATGGGGCAGGGAGTCCTTTTGGCTTCTCTGCATCTTGTACTCTATAGGGTCTGCTCTGTTTGTGATACGGACAACCCAGGTACCTCCTTCCTGCTCTTCTTGCTTTGAGAGCCTGAGTCTTCGTGGAGCCAGGCTCTGGAGTGGAGAGACCTGGGTTCGGGTCCTCGCTCTGCCACTTAGTTGCTGCATAAACTTGGGCAAGTCCCTTAACCTCGGTGACTCCTCATTTCCTTATCTGGAAAATGGGACTAACACTTCCTGCTTCCCGGGGCCGCTGAAGAGGAGCAAATATGATAGAAGAGGAACTGCCATATGAAATCTAAGGCATGATTCTAAGGTTGTGGCTACGGCTGTTGTTTGGGGAGAAAAAGTGGGGCTTCACAACATTAGTTCATATAACAAATCCTTATCAGGCGCTTCTCACAGAGTGACGCCTGTGGGCATCATGCACGGTAAACTTAGCTCAGTCACAAAACTTTTTTTTTTTTTTTAAATGTTAGGAATTATTTATTTTAGGGGGTATTAATAAAAAAATAGTAAGTTGCATAACATGCCCATGATTTTATAGGTAGAGTGAGGCTAAATGTAGTATCTTGGCTTATAAATTATTTATGTTTAATAAAAAGCTGATCTGAAGAAAAATACTGGGTACCTGTTTATGAAATGATGATATGGTTATGGCAAACTTGTAAAGGTGAAAAACTGCTTCAGTTTCGGAAGTACTGGGCACACAGCAGGCAGCCTGCATTCGTGACTTACAGGCCTTGGGAGTGAGAGGTTACTCTGATCGCCCCCAGCCAGCCGCTCACAAGTGTGATACAGGCTGTGTGTGTGTGTGATGTCCTCGCTGTCCTCCACCTCCCGCACCCCTGACAGGGATGAGTGGGGGCAGAGGGTCTCTAAGTCGAGATCCCTGGAAACGGCAGTTTTCTCAGGCGAGAGAAGTCCACTGTAGTTTGTCACTGCCTTGTGTGGCTTTCCTGGTGACCCTGCAGAGGACGGGAGCTGTAGGAAATTTGTTATTACTTCCTTATTAGTGATAGCTGTAGTCATCCCATTGTCTCAGAATTTTCATGACATGTAAATGCCTGGGTGGAGGGGCTGGTGGGACTGAAACGGTGGATTAGGGGGCCTTTTGAAAGCGACATAGTGTCAGCTCCCACAGAAGGTCTAATTTTAAACATGCAAATAATTTTCAGTTCCACTTTTCCTTCTTCCTGTTAGAGGAAAGCTGTACCCTGTTGCCATTTCTGAGTCTTGAGCAGACAATGTTGTCATTATGCTCCAAACTATCTCCTTCTCCAGGGCAGGAATGGGTGGTGGTTTTCTGGGTGCCTGAGCCGGGCCCTAGCCCAGTGTTATTTCATGGCTTCTGGGTAAATAAGTGAGTGAATATTAAAACTTAGCACCAGTGTGGAGTCTATAACACGGTGGTTCTTAATCTTTCTGGGGGGTGAGGTGGGGGTATGAGACCCTTACAGAGTATGTAAAAGAGAAGTATCTTCTCCCTAAAAGGAATGCATATATTTACAACTTTGTATCCAATTTCAAGCATTTCGTAGACTTTTTGAAACAGCCTAGGATTCTCAGGTTAAAAATCCTCCAATCTAAAGCTGTATAGCGTTAGAAAAATATCAGTTTTCTTCGGAGGTAATCACTGTGGGTATCCTTGGTTTCCTTCCAGGAGGAAAAATGTTTCTTTGTAATGTATACATGTATCTGCATTAATCTTTTAAAATAATTACATTGAAAACTTTATGTATATATTGGAGTCTACTTAGCCTTTTAATTTACTTTGTTATTTTAGAGATTATTTAATACCTTTACTGACAGCTTTAACTCATTCTTTTAAATGACTGCTTGGGATTCTGATGTGTGAAGTTACCATGATTTATTTGACCATGCCCTTATCAGGGGACACTTTTAACTGTTTTTTTTTTTTTTAAAGATTTTATTTATTTATTTGACAGAGAGAAATCACAAGTAGGCAGAGAGGCAGGCAGAGAGAGAGAGAGGGAAGCAGGCTCCCTGCTGAGCAGAGAGCCCGATGCGGGACTTGATCCCAGGACCCTGAGATCATGACCTGAGCCGAAGGCAGCAGCTTAACCACTGAGCCACCCAGGCGCCCCCACTTTAACTGTTTTTAGTGCCCCTTCCCCAAGCCTTTTACAAATCACGCTTCAGAGAATGTCTTTCATGCCAATTTCTTGTCACTTTCAGAAGGATATCCATAGGATAAATTTCTAATTTTAGGATTGTTGCATTAGAGGGTACATGCATTTAAAGTTTGGTAGCTGTTGTTGTTTCCTCCAGAAACATTGCTCCAGTTTACCTGCCCCCACCCATAGGTTTGAGAACTGAGGATTATTAAATTTTATTTTTTTAATCTTTTAAAGTTTTTTTTTTTTTCTTTAAGTAATCTCTGCACCCAACGTGGGGCTTGAACTTACAACCCTGAGATCAAGAGTTGCATGCTTTACTGCCTGAGCCAGCCGGGTGCCCCGAGGATTGTTAAATTTTTAAATGTGTGCCAGTCTGAGAGGTGAAAAATTGTATCTTGCTACTTTTATTTATATCTCTGAATTAGTGGAATATTTTTTCCTATGTTTTGGACATCTGCATTCCTTCCTTCCTTCCTTCTTTACTTTCTAGCTAACTCCCTGTTCGTTAAAAAGAAAGAAAAAAGATTGCCATTTTGTTATTGATTTGTACAGGGTCTTGGGAAATTAAAGAAGTTTGTCCTATGGCTCTCATTTGTGTTGGAAATATGTGTATTTTCCAACTATTTTCGATGTGGCCCTTGTTCTTCAGGGACTCAGAAATAAATAAGATCCCTGGATGGTGAAGAGACTATAGAGACTATAGAGCTTGGAACCGGATTGCTTGGTTAGAACCCTGCCTCTCCCATCTAACTAGCTGTGATCTTGGGCAGGTGCCTGAACCTTTCTGATCCTTAGAGTTCACATTTCTAAAATGCTAATAATACTAATAGTACTTCTCACACAGGGTAGTTGGATAAGTTGAGATCTCATTATGTCAAAGTTCTTTATAAATGGGCACAGAAATAGAACAATATTTAATAGAATATTCCATTTTCTCAGAATTTAGATTTTCAAGTTAGGGCACACGGCCATAATGATGACTTGTCAAAATTGTGCCACAGAATCTTTTAAATTGGATTTAAGAGATTAAGTCCACAATAGAATGTTTACACACACACATATGCATATATATGTATTCAAATGTATAATGTGGAGCCATGTACGCTTCCCTGATAGCATAATTTAAATTAACGTATCTCAGGACACCTGGCTGGCTCAGTCAGTTAAGTGTCTGACTCTTTGTTTTGGCTCAGGTCAGGATCTCAGGGTTGTGAGATCAAAACCTGTATCAGGCTCCGCACTCAGCAGGAGTCTGCTTGAGATTCTCTCTCTCTCTCCCTTGCCCTCTGTCCCTCCCCTGCTCTGTCTCTCTCTCAAATAAAGAAATAAATCTTAAAAAAGTAACAAATTATATTTCTCTTTTGACAGTGAATATAATTAATATAGGTTAAATGACCACAAGATATGAGTGAAGAGTGGCCAGGGTGGTCCTAGCCACTGAGAAGCATAGGACTACTGACTGTGGTCTTTAAAAAATAGGGTTCTGCTTGCATTAACTTGAGCATTTCTCTTTGTTTTGCGACCTGGCCAGCTCTGGCTGTGCCTGCCTCTCTGCTCTGGGTACCTTTCCTGCAGGGCCAAGAGGAGTTATTTAATACCACCAATCAAAAGTAAAGATATAAACCTTGGTTCTAATTGCAGGAGGTGGGAGAGCAGGGGAGTCTGTCCTGACTGTACCACTGGTTTCTACAGCTGCAAGGTGGTCCTGCAGCTCCTGCTCCTGGCCCAAGGACTGCCTTCTTCTCATGTCCTTGTGTCATAGGTGCTCTTCCTTACCCACTGGAAGTGGACCTTGCTGGCAGTCCTTTTCCTGAGCCCGGAGACAGAGAGCTGCAGAGAGCTCGGTGTGGGTAGAGTTTAGCATACCATCTTGGGAGTTGGACAGACCTGACACCTTCAAGAACTCTTATGCTCAGAGCTGTACTTGTTCTCATCTGGAAAATGGGGACAACAAAAATATGGATTAAATGGATCCACATAACATGTTCTTAGTGTGAAATAAACCCTCAAAAAAAGATGTTGGCTGTTGTTTTATCATCTTATTTTGCTGGGGGTACTGGCATACATTAGCTCTTAGAAAGATTTAAAAAATTATGTTTACCTTATAGGTTACAAAGCCCTTCAGCATATATGAGCTTACAGCATTCCTGTGAGTCATTCCCACTATTTATTTATTTATCTAAAAAGATTTTATAGTCTGCCTTCTGCTCAGATTATGAGCCCAGAGTCCTGGGGTTGAGTCCCACATCAGGCTCCTTGCTCAGCAGGGAGCCTGCTTCTCCCTCTACCTACTTCTCCCTCTGCCTGCCACTCCCTCTGCTTGTGCTCTCTCTCTCTGTGTCAAATAAATCTCGCACAGAGAGGAAGATTGACAGAGAGGGAGAGAGAGAAGGAGCGAGCACGAGTAGGGTGAGCGGCAGCAAGCAGTGGGCAAAGCAGACTCTCCAATGTGGGGCTCGATCCCAGGACCTTGGGATCATGACCTGAGCTGAAGGCAGACCTTTAACTGAGCCACCCAGGTGCCCCTGTCCTTCCCACTTAAGGTGTGGCTCAATCTGTCTCTAAGTGACTTGTCCAATTCAGGTGTCATCTGTCTTTTGCGCATAGTGTAGCCTAGTTGTAAAGCTTAATTAAATTTAGAATCCGTGTACAAGAGGCACATACTTTTAGGTTGAACCATATGAAATATTATTTTTGGTCCTTTGACTATTGGCCCTCAAACATGGTTCCACCTAATATGATCCAGAACGTGGGCGAAGTTTGGAAAACCAAAACCTAGATCTCTCTGCGGGAAAGCAGTCTGTTTAAAACCATGGGCCGTAAAACCAATTTAGTAAGTTATGAGCAGCATTAAAGAATGATGGACTAGAGAGTTTCAGGGTTTACTGCATGTTGAAAAGGTAAGTGTTGTGTCATGAAATTTGTTTCCGTTACATATACTCTGTGCGTATGTGTGCTGAAGTGCACAGAGTATGAATTTCTTATTGTGGCTTTCGGCATTGTCCAAGAAACTGGAAACTGCTAGGATAGGCCTTCGAGTGGCAGAAGATGTGGGGGTGGGGTGGAGGTGGCTTTGGTTTCCAGAGATGGTGGGAAACCAGTATATAAAGTCCCCAGTTATGCACTGTAAATGCCCCCAAATGTAGCTGAACAGGGTCTTGCAGTGGCTGGTACAAGAGGGACCAGCTTTCAGGGTGGTCCCTAGGAAGGGAGCGGGTCCACTGGACACCGAGGGGGCCTACTCTTAAGTAGCTGCCCTTCTGGAAACTGCAGGGGGACCGCCTCTGAAGAACACCTCTGTAGCACAAGCTATTGGCTATAACTTTGTGTTTTTTGGTTAATGGGTTAGGTAGAAAGCAAACCTTTCCTGCCTACTGTGTCATGTACTCTGAGAACTTAGGAGCAGATCTTGGGGGCTCCGAAGTTCTGAGGGACCATTAGCCATCTGGTGATTAGTGGGGACTCCCACTTGGCGTTGCCTGGCCTCACAGCCCAGAATTTTAACCTCCAGGTTGTGCTGCCCTCACTGCACCTGTGCTGATCTGCACAGGACCTCATGCTGATGCTCTGGAGGCCCTTAGCCCCCACTTGACTGGAGAGGGTCCTCATCCAGAGGGGGTTGATTTAATTCCCAGGTGAGTCAGTTTAGGTTGTCATTTTTTTATATTAAAAAAATTGGAGGGGCGCCTGGGTGGCTCAGTGGGTTAAGCCGCTGCCTTCGGCTCAGGTCATGATCTCAGGGTCCTGGGATTGAGTCCCGCATCGGGCTCTCTGCTCAGCGGGGAGCCTGCTTCCCTATCTCTCTCTCTCTCTGGCTGCCTCTCCATCTACTTGTGATTTCTCTCTGTCAAATTAATAAATAAAATCTTAAAAAAAATTGGAAACGTAGATAAATAAAAGAGGAAAGCAAAATTATCTGTAATCTCCACTCCCCTAAACTATTTTGAATGGTAATTTTTTCTTTATGTTTTTATTTTCCTCCTCCCTCCCTCCCTCCCTACCCGTCCATCCATCCATCCATCCATAAATAGGATTACCTGCAAGACATGTTTCGTAACTTATATTTGTGTGTGTGTATTACAGTGAGGGGGGCAAATGCATCCCTAGGGGGGTATCCCAGAAAGCTACAGCATAAACATGAGGCTTTTTCCTGGAGCATCACTCTTACGTAGTGGGAAATATTTTCTAATATTCTTTGGAAACAAACAAATATGGACATATTGTAGATTAGATGTGAAATTTGCATCCAGAATCTTTTCAGCAACCATAAAGAAATCTTCAGTTTCTGGGGATGTGAGTTCACTCTCCTGTCTGTACTTGGGGCAGTTTGCAAAGTAGTGACAATATATTGCAAACATTTTCCTTTGCCAGGAGATGTTCTTTTCTCTTGGTAACTTTTAGCGGTTGTATCCTATACAGAGGTTCCTTATCTCATTTCTCCTGTGATTAATCTTCCAGTTTGTTTTTGACTTTTTTTTTTCTTTGCCGTGATCAATCCTATTCAGATGACTTTGGGATTCAATCTCTGAACACATCTCTGATGATTGTCTTTGGATAAATTGAGGTTATAGAAATAACAGTAGCAGGTGCCACAGGCTGAATATTAATTATGAATTATCATCAGCACTTTTTACGTATGAACTCATGTAATCCTATGATGTAGGTATGGAGATGGAAACTGAGGTCCCAAGAGTTATGACCTGGTCCGTGGCCATGTACCTCAGCCAGCTGGGTGTGGGCTTCTTTGGGGGCACAAGAGGGAGCCAAACAGGACTGCTTACATGCACGGACAGCTGGGTGTGAGGGCAGGTCTCAAATGTAGGAGGGCCGTCTTCTGTGGGATGGGTGGGTGCTGCCCAGAGTCATGACGTGGCAGAAGTAAATTACTTCCCAAAGCCACAAAAGATAAGATAGTCTTTGCCATGGATTTTGGATTCTGGAACCATCTGTGATAAAGACTTCCTGAAACTTTGTGGCCTTGGCCCTAATCAAATAAATGACATAATGCCATCTTGTTGGAGTCTTGGTCTTACTGTTGGGAGTGAGTCTGGGTTTCATAGAGCTTGAACTTGGGCACATATGACTTAAGAGGGTCCTGTAAGAAGAGGAGTATGGGCCTTTGGTATTAGCAGAAGGATGGGTCCAAATCCACACTCTTCTATCTGCCCAGGTGCTTAAGCTACTTGGAACCTGTTGTGTCATCTGGAAAGTGATAACGATTGCCAGTTATTAGGGTTAAGTGAGGGAAGGTGTGTAAGGCACCAAGTCCAGTTTGTGATGTTTGGCAGCTCCTTAACTTTTCACTTCCAATTACCCCTCTTCATTAACACAATATCTCCTGACTTCGGGGCTGCGGTTGTCATGTTCCCAAGGTTTGAGATCTTCTCTGAAGGTGTTCAACTTTTGTGAGCCTTGATGCCTGCGAGTATTATCTAAAATGGGCACCAAATCCTACTGCGTGAAGAGAAATTGTAGGGGATGTAAGCATGAGAGCTTTTCCTTAAGACATGTTGGCCTGTCTGAAGATGCTCTTCTAGCCTCTGAATCACAACTGTCTCTAGAAGGGAATGATTTCAGTTAAATTAGAGCAGAAGAGCATGAGAGAAGAGAGAGATCCCATACAACCAACCAAAGCTAGCCTTTCCTGGAACAGAATAATGGTCCTGGTGGCCATTTCTCCTTGCTGGTGAGACCATCCCCGCTCATTAAATTCTTCCTCCAGGAATTATTTGCTGAGCACTAGCACATCTTTGAACTCTACCACTCTCCAGCCTAGCTCATGTCTCTTCCATTGCTCTACTACCTGCTCCATACAGCTTGGTCTCATCATCAAATGCTCATCTTCTGATTTCATGCCTCAGCCTGTTTCTCAGGCTCATCTTATCCTGCAAACCATTCTCCCCCAAAACAATCTCTTTCCTTGTTCTCTGATCCTGCATTCTCATTAGAGTTTAGACTTGATACTGAAATTGTTTTCATAGCTCAGACCTGGGCTTCTGTAACATCAATGATAACCTCCAATTTGGCTTCCTGGCACCTGGCTGCTGGGAGTCTGTTCCTATGCTGGTGGACATCAGGCAGGATGATGTTACCTTTGTTGATAGTCTCACTCTGGGCTCGTTCATGGGACCAAGCCACTATAATGCAATGGTTAAAACCCAGGGCTTTAGAAACAGATGCCTGGGTGGGAATTCCTTGTTTTACTTTGACCATGTTAGTACCTCTCTGTGCCTCAATTTTCTTAACTATAAAATAGTGATAATAATAGGACTCAGCTCTCAGGTTGTTATAGGAGGTCCATAAAATAAAGTACATATTACAGAGAATTGTTCAGCACACTTGATAAATAATAAAGAGAGGATAAATGTACTGGGGTGGGACTTAGACCCTCAGCCTCTTTCTGACCACTGAGTTTGCCACCAGTCTTTTGATTTCTTTTGGAAGATATGTGTGTAGCACTGAGCCTTTGCTCTCCCCTGAAATCTGGCATTTCAGCTTTGCCCTTGAGAGTGTGGTTGGGGTGAGTGAGGCCTTCTTTTCCTTTAAACCAGGGTTTTCAACCACAGCACTATGGATGCTTGGGCCCCATTAATTTGTTGTTTTGGGGACGGTCCTGTGCGTGGTAGGATGGTTAGTGACATCCCTGCCTGCTAGATGCCGGAAGCACCCCTTCCCCCACCAACACACACTCACACTTGTAATAATGAAAAATGTCTTCAGATAGTGCCAAATGTCCCCTGAGGGGGACCGTGTCCTGGTTGAGAACCATGGCTTTGGGCAGTGCCTGTGTTGAAGCAAAGGTTTAGGTTGCTGGTACCTGGCACTCTCAGTAGTGGGGGCTGGTTGTCCCTCTATCTCCATGAGATCCTGTTTGTAACTGATCCGCCTTCCCAGTGAGATAGTAGGTACCCACGAACCAGAGTTTTATAGATGGGACAGACAGCCAGGTTGCTAGGTCTCAGAAGAGGGCTCATATTTGATTCTCTTCTTGCTCAGGGAGAATTTTTAGGGATACTGTGGGAGAGGAAGCACTGTGCAAGGAGTCTTGGCACCTGGGGGTTCATTCCTATGCATCATCACTCCGTTTGTTCTCGGCCTCAGTTTCCTGCTCTGCAAGATGGGGATAACTTACATTATTCCCCTCCTCTCTCTCCAGGGTGGGGGAGAAGCCAGTGTTAATGCTGTAGGTGTGCAGCTGGGGATGTGAGGTTGAGGGAGAGGCTCAAATGTGCCAAGTTCCACACCCATGATAGACCCAGTCAAAGGGAGATCCTATTACAAAGAGAGGCACTGCCAAGTTCCCCCTCCCAGCAGCTCCCTGTAGCAATTTTCAGCTTTTAGGCCCCAGGGCATAAACCTAGAGATAATTCTGTCCGAGCTGGAGAGGAGACACCAGCAGGAATGAGGCAGGAGGAGAAACTTGGGAAACCCACTGAAACTTCCTGGTGATGCCGGCTGGCCAGTGGCAAAGACAATTGGCTTTCGGAAAACTCAGTGTGCATGCAGCTTTTCAGGAAAACAGCACTCTGTGAAGCCGCTCCAGTGCTCCCGAAGTCCGTGTGCGTCAGACCTGGTCTGGACATCCTGCTGTCTGGGGCTCCATTTTCTTTTACCCGGATCCTAGCCCATTATTCCGCAATGTCCACTGTACCGTCTACACTGTGTATGGGGCCCTCCTTTTACCCTCGTGCTGATCGGTGGTCACGTCTGTTGTAGAGAGGAGGCAACAGAGATGAAGGGACTTGCCCAGAGCCAGGGATGTGGCTATTCCAGGATCTTCTCTGGCTTTGTGACCAATAGCAACACAATGCTTTCAAAGCCCTGACTTTTCTCATGTGCCAAATGGGGACATAAACACCTCAGAGGCTGGGGATCTCGATTCCACAAGAAAATGCATGGGGAGGCTCCCAGTATGGTGTCTGGTGCGTGCGCGCGCGCGCGCGCACACACACACACACACACACACACACACACAGTGTCCCATTTGGGGCGACTCAGTGATATCAGCTCCCATGAGTTTTTCCAGGAATAGCCCTGGCTTGCCCTGATCTTATCTACGGTCTGTCTTAGGCCCTGTCCGGTAAATGTTTGGGGGTGCAGCTGTCTGGCTCGGGATGTCACCTGGGGAGGATAGAGAGTATGAGAGTCAGGAATGGAATGCGTGATTTCACAGTCTGGCCTCAAACCAGCTAAGCACCTTGCCTGGCAACTTGGTAGGTAATCATTCCTGGTAAGAAGATAAAAAGGTTCATTGAGAGTGAGAAAGGACTCTGAGACATTAGGCCAGGGAAGACAAATGGGTTCCAGTTTGTGTCCATCTGCAAGTGATTGATAGTGGCTATGTGGGGTCCTGCATAGAAGGGAGTGTCCAATCAGTGGGGTTGGCCTGCTCAGCAGGAGATGGTGCTGGGATCAACTGGCGATGTCTGCTGTGGCCACAAGAAAGGCAAGGAGCGGTGTACTTGCTGTTTATTTGCTCTCTGGGGCTTAGGACTTGCTCACTGGTGTCACCTAGCAAGTCATAAAATCTCAAAATCTTTTTTGGAAAAAAAATTTATTTTTGAAAGATTTTATTTATGTATTAGAGAGAGAGCATGAGCAGGGGCAGAGAAAGAGAGACAGGGAGAGAGGGAGAAGCAGACTCTTTGCTGAGCAGGGAGCCCAGCTCAGGGCTCCATCCCGGGACTTTGGAATCACAACCTGAGCAAAGGCAGACCCTTAACTGAGCCACCCAGATGCCCCCCCCTGAAGAGACCTTTGAAGGGTGTCTGATTCTTGAGTTTTATCTCTGAGAACGTGAGTTTTGCTTGCGTGTCCTCGGTGAGGAGGAACTCACGCTCCCAAAGGCAGCACGTTGTGTCTTTGGGCGCTCCTCCTGGGTAGTGCTTACGCCCCTGAGGGGGAAGAAGGCTTAGAAGCCCCTCTAAGTGGGTCCTTCTCAACAGGCCCCCATCTGTGGAGCTTCTAGGAAATACGGATCGGTGCCCGCACTCCTGAGTCGTGGGATTTGAGTATCTGGGTGGGTGGGCACCCCATCCCCAGCCTTGCTCATTAGTGTTTTTCTTTGAACTCTTCACATGGTGTTAATGTGCAGCCTGGGCTGAGAACTACTGACCCCCCCCCCCCCCGCTTTTTCCCCCCCAAACAGAGGCCAGAATGTGCACAACTGTCCAGGGTTACAGAGGGTTAGTGGCACGAGAACAGGGAAACCTGTGGAGAAGGACCCTTTATGAAGTGCCAGCCCTATGTGAGGCTCTTTTACTCTCACGCCGAGACTCTTCCTGTCCCACAAACTCTCGTCATTCCACTGCTTGAAACGCCCTGTGGTTTCGTGTCACACTTAGTATCAGCCCAGGCAGGTGGTGGCCTGCGAGGCCCTGAAGCTCAGGTCTGGGCGCGGGCAGACCCCTCCTTCCCCTCTGACTGCGTCTCATCCACCCACCCCCTTTTAGCCTCCTCATTTCCCACTCCAGCTGCCGCCATGCTGTGGGCCCGGGAACCTGCCTGCGGTCTCTCTCAGGGGCCCTCACGGCCCCCACGTCTTCCTGGCTGCTTCTTAGGCCTTTGGCCAGAGTCCCCATCCCGCTGTCCTGCCTCACGTCCTCTGTCCTTCTCGCCCCCTGAAACTGTTAGTAGTTCCTTATTCTGTTTGCCCACGCCCTGGAACCTGAGCTTCTGGAGGTAAGGTCCCTCTCTGTGTGGTGCCTGGCTCCGTCCTCACACCTGGAGCAGAGCCTGTCACCCAAAGACGTTTGTTGAAGGGATGAGTGGAAAGAACAGCCCTGACACAAAGCTTGTATTTCCCCCAATTACAGTTGACTAGAATTTGGGTTTACTGCCTTCTGGTACTATCTTATTTCCAGTTATGATCTTTTTACCTTTTGTCATGACAGCCCTAAATGTTTTTGTGTGTGTGTGTGTGTGTTTGGGGAAATCATAGTAATCCTCAGGTGTGGGGTTTAGCTTGCTCTAGTGAAAAAATACAGATGTACAGATTTTTTAAAAAAGATTTTATTTATTTATTTGACAGAGAGAGAGAGATCACAAGTAGGCAGAGGCAGGCAGAGGAGCGGGGGGTGGGGGGAAGCAGCCTCCCTGCTGAGCAGGGAGCCCGATGTCGGGCTCGATCCCAGGACCCTGAGCACATGACCTGAGCCGAAGTTAGAGGCTCAACCCACTGAGCCACCCAGGCACCCTATATCTATCTATATCTATATCTATATCTATATCTATATCTATATCTATATCTATATCTATAGATAGATATAGACACTTCTTGTCTGCAAAATGGAATCACAGCACTAGTGGTTAGCTGCTGCTGAATGCTTTCCACGCACCAGGCAACGTGCTAAGTGCTTTCTGTGTTTCCACTGAGTGTGTCCTCAGAACCACTTAATGATATGGTTCCTTTCTTGGCTTTGTTTTATAGGAGAGAAAAATGAGGAATGGAGAGGCTAAGCACCCAGGCTGAGGTCACACAGCTTACCAACGAAAGAACCAGGTTCAAGCTTTGGCAAGTTGGTTCTAGAATCAGGGTGTTTGGAATTTATGAAATCGTGCTCAAATGGCCTCAGAACAGAGAGAGTGCAGAGATGCTCTGTAAACACGAGTTCCCCCTCCTCCTGTGGCCTTTGCTCCCACAGTGACATTTAACTTTTCTTATCATTTTGTTCTCAGGTTGGTGACAAAAGTACCCATTTCCTGTCTGCTGGAGGTGCTCACTTCCAGACACAGTTTCTGTTGACAGGCCCTAGTGTGCACACTTGGCAGGCCCCGATGGGTGTGCATGGTGCGTTGGGCCCGGGACACTCACAGAGTGTGGGTGGACAAGTGCGTTTTCCCACGTGAAACATTTCTGCCTCAAATCCCTGTCGAGGACCTCCCTTGTGTCAAGCATCGTGACCATGATCAATAAAACAATTAAAACAGTAATTCCCAATCCCATTGCCTCAGCTTGTCAACCCTTTATTTTCTATACCAGTTTACGGGAGCCCTTTGCTAGGCTGTGACCCTTTTAATTGGAGATGTAGCTCTGTGACTGGGACAGGCCTGCGCCAGGTGTCACCTTGCTGAGACATTTTCTTCCAGCAGGATTTGCCCAGTTTGGATAAACAGAAGAGTGAATGGGCAGCCCTGCATTTCCAGTGGCTGCTTCATTCAGGCCTCAGTAGTGATGTGAGATCAAGCAGTTTCAAAATGCATTTGTTTTTATTTATTTTTGTATTTTTCCTTAATTATATCAGGGTGGCATAACAAGATGAAAAGGAAGTTAGGAGCTTGAGAAAGGGAGAAAAAAAAAAAAGCCATATATTCCTCCCTCATCACAGAACTGTAATTTTAAAGTAGTTACAGCTGTGATTTATGCCAGGTGGCTTGTTATCGAAATTAATTGTGATCACAGAGCAGGGACAGTTTCAGATCCTTTAACGCCAAACAGCTAAACGAAGAGAAGCGCCACCCCCCTCCATGGTGATACAAGGGTGATATGGACATAATTCTGAGTAGCCCCAGGATGCTGCCGGGTGCGGATGTGCTGTAATCCACTTATCCTTTCTTCTATTTAGATATTCAAGCAGAAACCAATTTTTCACTGTTACGAGTCCTGCAGGGATGCATATTTTCACGCATGCAGCTTTCTTGGCGAAACGGAAATTACTTCTTTAGCTTAATAATCCTTGACACCCCTCGCCAAATGACTTTCCAAAAGGAGTGCGTTGCTTGCCTCGCCGGTAGAACGTATGAGCCTGCCTGTTTCGTTGTGCCCTCACGGGCACTGGGTGTTACCAGTTTTTAAAAACAGATTTTAAAATTTAATATTTGCATTTGCAGACATGCCAACCGAGCTGTGTGGGGACTGCCTCACATTGCTTTTTGACTTTGTGTGATTCACGCAGAACCTGTTTTACGTGATCTTTGAAGAAAAATTAATTAATTTTTTTTTTTTTTTTAACGCTGAGGGAAAATGTCAAGTCACTGTGCTCTGTACTGCAGTCCGCACTTGTGTACCTAGAAAAATTCTGAGTGCAGCCAGCCACCTGTATTGTGTATTCTTAGTTACTTTACTGCAAAATCAGTCAGGCGTATTTCTTTCTTTTTTTTAATTTTCTTTTTTTTAAAGTGGACTCTCTGCCCAGCATGGATTCCAGTTTGTGGGTTGAACTGAAAACACTGAGATCAAGACCTGGGCTGAGGTCAAGAGTCAGGCACTTAACTGACGGAGCCACCTAGGCACCCCTCTTTATTTCATTTTTAGAGCTCATTTTAGGGGTGCTTGCTCTCCAGTATGCAGCTTTAAACTCAAATTATGGGATGGTTGGATTGACATTTGCAGAAAGAAACACTGTAGAACACCTACTATGTATCTAGCTGCTTCCCAATTATGTCTCAAATGGGTGGGAAGACCTTTCTTCAAATCCCAGCTTTGTTTTTTTTTTAAAGATTTTATTTATTTATTTGACAGAGAGAGAGATTGAGAGAGACAGCGAGGGAGAGAACACAAGCAGGGGGAGTGGGAGAGGAAGAAGCAGGCTTCCCGCTGAGCAGGGAGCCCGATGCTGGGTTCAATCCCAGCTCCCCGGGATCATGACCTGAGCCAAAGGCAGCCGCTTAATGACTGAGCCACCCAGGTGCCCCAAATCCCAGCTTTTCCCCTTGCACCAAGACCTTGATGAACTTCCCTCCCTACCTCTCCTGCATTACCTGCTGCCCGTCTCCCCACCTGCCCGTCAGTCTGAGAGTGCCGGTCAAGGAGAGTGGAGGCCAGCATCGGATCGCTCCGTTAAGGAGGGTTTAGCACACAGGCAGTCCTGAGGATTCTGCCGTTGGTATCGACACAACAGTGGCCCGAGGGCTGGGGCTCAGGGACTAGAGTACGAGGGAAACAGGTGGTCCAGAGCCTTTCCTTGAAGAGGTCCTGGTTTTGTGGGACAGATAAGGTGGGCTGGCTGGAGACTGCTGTAAGTCGCACACATTGCTGGCCTCAGGGTAACAGCCAGGACTGACACAGGAGTAGGGCCACTTGGGGCTGAATGTTGGGGGCTCAGGCCTGCAGTGTCATCCTGGGTATACTGAGGGGGGTGTGTGTGTCATGAGTGACAGATTCAGGGTTTGTGCCCTGGTGGGCTGGGGCTGGACTGGGAGATCTCGCATGACCGCGTGATTTAGACTGTCTTATAGAGAATGGGGCAACTGGGGAGGATTTTCTTTTCGGATTTTAAATAGTCGTCATTTTATTGTTTTGTTATTTTTTAATGGCAATTTTAAACATAACAGCTTTATTGGGATATAATTCCCATACCATAAAATTCACTCTTCTTAAAATGTACATTTGAGTTGTTTTTCATCTATTCAGAGGCATGCAAACATCACCACTGTCTAGTTCCAGAAGATTTTCATCACCCCAAAAAGAAACCCCACACCCAGTAGGAGTCACTCTGGACACCCTCTGCCCCGCCCCCACCCCTCCAACTCCTGGCAACCACTGATTTGCTTTCTCTAAGAATTTGCCTCTTCTACATTTTTCTTCTCATTTCTTTCTTTCTTTCTTTTTTTTTTTTTTTTTTTTGATATTTTATGTATGTATTTGACAGAGAGAGATCACAAGTAGGCAGAGAGGCAGGCGGAGAGAGAGAGAGTGGGAAGCAGGCTCCTTGATGAGCAAAAAGCCTGATGTGGGACTTGATCCCAGGACCCTGAGATCATGACCTGAGCTGAAGGCAGAGGCTTAACCCACTGAGCCACCCAGGCACCCTCTTCTACATTTTTCCTATAAGTGGACTCATACAGTATTTGTCCTCTTGTTTGTGGCTTATTTCACACAGCACAGTGTTTTCAAGGTCCATCCTTATTAGAACGTCTATCAACACTTTATTTTTTTTTTTTATGGCTGAATAATACTCCACCAGAGGGATAGATCATGTTTTACTCCTCCTTTCCTGAGTGGATGGACATCTGAGTTAATTCCACTTTTTGGCTATTATAAATACGGCTTCCGTGAACATCGGTGTACAGGTTTTGTGTGGGCACAGGTTTTCAACCTGGGAGGTTGTTGAATTGGGGCGTGGTATTTGGGGCCTGCGAGCAGACAGGGCTGTGGGGAAGCCGGGATGTGTATCTGCTCTTACTAGGCCAGGCCAGGGCAAGCCTTCTGTGCTTCATGTCTTTCAAATAACCCGATGAGGCAGGGTCTATTATTATCCACCCCCACCCTTTTCTTTTTTACAGGCGAGGATACTCAGGTTCAATGAAATTAAGTAAGTTGCACAGCCAGGAAATGGGAGGTCCCAGCTCTGTCCAGCTCTTAGCAGGTCAGCATGCCACCTGCTCCCGGAGTCCAGGTGATTGCCGTGGCCTTGCCGGGAGGGGAGGCTGGGAGGTGGCGGAGAACTGGCGTCGGTAAGCTGGACAGAAGTAAGTGTGTGTGTGTGTGTGTGCATGTACCAGTGTGAACGTGGTATGGGCATGAGGGGAGACGTTTCAGAGGCAGCATTGGTGGGCCCTGGTATGTAGATGTGGCAGGAGAAAGAACACCAACTTGGAGTGACCGGAGTGGGTTGGATTCTTGGCACCGTCTTTGTGACCTTGGGGTGATCTCATCTCTTTGGAGCATCACCTCCTTCACCTGGAACCTGGGGCTCTGTTCCCAGCCTTCTGCCTTCCTCAAGGCTGATATAAACTAGGTGGGGGAGGGAGGAGGAGAGAGAGAGGAAGTGGAGGACCAGAACCTGCTAGAAATGCAGAGCTGATGATCTGGGAGGCAGGAAGGGGTGTGTGGCAGAAGCAGGCAGGTCCAGGAGGAGGCAGCCAGCTGGTCTGGACATTCCTGTCCATGTGGGGATTCAGAACCCAGCGAAAGCACCTACCCAGAGGCTAATGAGCTGAGGCTAAGAGTGCAGAAACCGTTGATTTTTTCCTGGTATTTGAACTTGAGCCTTTGTTGCCAGGGAGGGTGTGGTGTCGGCCCACCTGTAGCATCAGCAGCCTCCCCAGCACATCCCTCCCTCCTCCTGGCTGGGCATCACCTTCAAACCAGTGAGGCTTTCCTGGGTCCTAGGGGTCACTTGGGTGGCCTCTCCTATCTGGGCCTGTCTTTGCTCAAGTGGCTGTCCCCTTTATCAGTGACTTGCAGCTTGCCAGAGTTTTGTGAAAAGCTTGTCATTGTCAGTTAGAAAATGAAGACAGAAACCTCCCCTCTAGATTCACGTTGCAATGACTTGCTCTTATTCCAACTCTGGTATTTTGCTGGGTTGTTATGAATCAGTCACTTTTTTTTTTTTTTTAAGTTTGACAAGCATATTAGTCTTACTATGAGAAGCTAGGCTTATGGGATGAAAGTCAGGTGACTTAGGCTAAGTCAGAATCCTGTCCCTTCCCCCCATCAGAGAGCAGTCTGATGCATTTTTCTTTATCCCAACTGATAAGGACATGAGGGGACGTAGTTGTGAGGTCCTTCCTCTGTGGGTTGTGTCTTGTCTCCAGCCAGCAGCCATTGCTTGGGGCTTTACTTAGCAGCTGGCATCGTGAAGGCCAGTCACTGTTCATTTATAAAGTTAGGCAGGTCCAAGGGCCTCATTCAGAGCAGATGGGACCTTAAGGATCATTTAATCTAAGCCTTTCACTTTGCAGATGTTGAACCTGAGGCCCAGAGAAGGAAAGACTCTTGCTCAAGACCACAGAGTTAGTCACAGAACGAGTCCAGCTTCCTGGCTTCCCCACCCTGATCTTCTGGACATTAAAGTTTCAATAGTGAGCGCTTAGGGGATTCAGGGAATCTATCTATCTTTGACCTGTTTTTATTTTCTTCCACAAATGATATATTTTTTCATTTTTAAAAAATTTAAATTCAATTAGCCAACATATAGTATATCATTAGTATCAGATGTAGTGTTCAGTAATTTACAGTTCTGTGTAACACCCAGGGCTCATCACATTACATAGCCTCCTTGATGCCCATCACCCAATTATCCCACCCCCCACCCACCTCCCCTCCAGCAGTTTTCAGTTTGTTTCCTGTAGTTAAGAGTCTGTGAGTCATGGTTTGTCTCCCTGATAACTTCCCATTCAGTTTTCCCTCCCTTCCCTTACCATCTCTGTGCTGTTTCTTATATTCTACACATGAATGAAACCATATGATAATTGTCTTTCTCTGGTTGACGTATTTCACTCAGCACAGTACCCTCCAGTTCCATCTGTTGATGTAAATCGTAAATGTTCATCCTTTTTGATGGCCGAGTAATACTCCATTGTAGATATATACCACATCTTCTTCATCCACTCATCTTTGACCTGTTTTAATGAAGGTGGAGTTGGTTTTCTGGGGTAGAATCCTGATGTGTGTCTGCTGGATGCTGGCCTCTCTGCTGTCTTTGGCCATCTGCGGGGAGGGCGAGCATGTTTGCCTCACCCAGAGGTGTTGGTTGTAGATGGTCCCCACCTGCCACTCCCATTTGTTGCATTTACATCAAATGGAGAAACCAACCCAGTAACCAAATGAATTTATGGTTGGCAATGCTGGAAGGCTGAGTTTGGGAGGTAGGTTGGAGAACAAGTGTAGGGTTCCTTCTGTAATAAAACTTGCTGATACAATGTTGAGAGTCATTGTCTTACTCATTCTTGTCTGAGATAAGTCACACAATGCGTGGTATCTGAGGTGCAGAGTTTCCCCCCTAGAGAACACAGAGAGATGAACTTGCCATGGGCTGGTCGTTAAAACAAGAAGCCATTGGTTGGAAACACCCAATGTGAAGCTGTGGAAGTTCGCTGAAACCATGGACTACCATACAGCCATTAAGACTTGACCATGCTTCGTGATGGGAGAAAATCTTAATCATATCAGACATTTAAGAGGTGGGCTACACAAAACAGAAAGTGTAAGCCTGATTGAATAAAACAATGAACCAGACTTCAGACTCAGAAATGTGTTTCGGATGGGTATGTGAGTACACTATTACAGTGTGGTGTTTAAAAAGCAAAGTAGGGGGCTCCTGGGTGGCTCAGTTAGTCAAGCAACTGCCTTCAGCTCAGGTCATGATCCTGGAGTCCTGAGATCAAGTCCTGCATTGGGCTCCCAGCTTCATGGGGAGTCTGCTTCTCCCTCTGACCTCCCCTCCCATGCTCTCTCTCAAATAAATAAAATCTTAAAAAAAAATAAAAAGCAAAGTAGGCAGCCTTGGGGCCAAAGCTGTATTCTGCCACATCATTGCTGTGTGCTCTTGGCCAACTCACTGGACTTTGCCAATTCAGTCTTCCTATCTGTGATATGGGAATAGTACCTTCCCCCTGTCTTTGTGGGAGTTAAAAGAGAGCAAGGGACGCTTGGGGTGGCTCAATTGGTTAAGTGTCTGCCTTCAGTTCAGGTCATGATCTCCAGGTCCTGGAATTGAGCCCCACACAGGGAACCTGCTTCTCCCTCTCCCGCTCCCCGTCCCCCTGCTTGTGGGCTCTCTTTGTCAAAAAAATAATATCTTAAATATATAAAAGATCTCAAGGACAGGGCTTGGACCACCCCAGTGGACTCATGACACTGTGGCTGAGTGATCAGACCAGATCACATTATCTGCTGCTTCAAGCACATCAAAGCTCCAGTGCCTTCTGGATTCTGGATGCACATCCCATATGGGTTTGCCACAGCTGCACTTCTTGTGGTTCCTTCAGTGGGCTGTGCCCTTTTTTGCCAGCAGGCCCTTACCCAGGATGAAGTAACTCTTATGGTTTTCTTCCCCCCTAAATAGACTAGGTTCCCCCTAAGACACCATGTCCCAGGGCCTGGTACCCAGTGAGTGCTTCAGTAATCATGTGTTGAATGAATCGGAGAGGTGGGCTTTGACTTGGGCCTTTCAGTACAAAGTGGGGCTTGATGAGCAGGGTGGGAACCCCATTCTAGGATGTGGGCAGGGCAGACTACTGACTAGTGGTTACTACTGTGGCCAGATCTGCTGGGCATAGTGGAGACCTACATAGATAACCCCTAACTTCCTGTGTCCATTGTCCCATGGGCATCGCTGCAGTGTAAGACATTTAATCTGTGAGGCTTGGCAGGTCCTGCTAGCTTTTGTAGTTTGGGGCTGTGTGTGTGCCTCTTTCTAAGAGGGACCCCTCATGGCCACATCTGTGTGTGATAATATATGCACGTAAGGCTGCCCCCACTGTATTGACGTGAGACAAGAGCTGGACTTGGAGGCGGAAGGCAGGCTGGGTTGTTTGTGGCCTTACCAGTTTCTAGATTGGAGATCTTAAGCGGAGTGACATGAGGGAGGAAAGCAGTGCTTGCCAGAGTGTTCCAAGTGCTTTTAGTTCTTAGAGCAGGCCACACCTGTGGGATTGGTGGTAACGAGGCAGTAGGGAGCAGTGGGGCTTGGAGCAGACTAAGAGAACGTGTCTTTTTGGAAGGGGCGTGCCTCCTCCCTCAGCCTTTTTAAATATGGACATTCCTTTTAAGTGTGTTAGGTGCTGCTTGCTTTTGGCTCAATAGTAGTAATACCTACATAACATGAGATTTAGCATTTTAACCATCTCCAAGTGTACAGTTCAGTGGCATTGTGTCCCTTCTCTGTGTTGCACACCATTGTCCCTTTAGGTACTTTGTGCTTTGCAAATACCCACCCCCTTAGTCCTCATCCCAGCCTGATGAGTTGTCTGCAGATGTTAACCCTTATTTAAGAGTTGAGTTGTGTGAGGGCATCTGGCTGGCTCAGTAGGTAGAGCAGGAGACTCCTGAGCTCTGGGTTGTGAGTTTGAGTCCCACAGTGGGTGGAGAAATTCCTAAAAAATAAAATCTTTTTTTTTTTTTTTAAAGGAGGGGAGGTATCTGACATGCAGAGGGATTAAGTAACTTGCCCAAAGTCGATACAACTAGTGTTAGATCTGGGCATCTTACCTCTGGGAACCCAGAGTTGCTGGTTATTCTGATTCTTTTCAAGAAGAGCTGGAAATAGTTTTTAGTGTTAAATTTCCTGCTTTAAAAAATATTGACTCTTGGGGCGCCTGGGTGGCTCAGTGGGTTAAGCCGCTGCCTTCGGCTCAGGTCATGATCTCAGGGTCCTGGGATCGAGTCCCGCATCGGGCTCTCTGCTCAGCAGGGAGCCTGCTTCCCTCTCTCTCTCTCTCTGCCTGCCTCTCCATCTACTTGTGATTTCTCTCTGTCAAATAAATAAATAAAATCTTTAAAAAAAAAAATATTGACTCTAATTAACCAAACAAAACACTGTTGGGGCCAGATAACACCCATCTCTATTGTTTTCTGGGTGTAGTTCTCCCAGCACTCACCACCGACACCCACCCCGCCTGTCTCCAGGAGGGCTGGGAGGATCCAAGGAGATAACGCATGGAAAGTCTCCTGTAACCGTGAAGAGCAGCGTAACTGTCAGATACGGGGTTAACACTAGTGGCGGCTGGGGATGTTGGGTGCTTCCTCCACGCCGGCCCCATTCTGAGCCCTTTAGAGCCCTCTGCGTTGGGGGTACTGTTCCTCCCTTTTGCACGTGAGGGAACTGAGGCACAGAGGTCAGACACCTCCTCGGAGGCCATGCAGCTGGGAATGGTGGAGTTGGGATTAGAACCCCGGCAGTCTGGCTGCAGGGTTGGACTCTGTCCACCATGCTTATTGCTTCTTTGGGCCCAGCTCCGAAGAACCACAGAGCCAAGGGGAGGGTGTTGAGCCCCAACTGGTGCCAGACCCCGTGTGGGGCTCTGGCGCACTTTCTTTCCCTCGGCCTCGGAGGTGAGGTGGCGGCAGGGTTTCCTGTGGTACAGATGTGGAAACTGAGACTCACAGAGGTCTGGAGACTTGCCAAGATCACACCGGGAGGGAACGGCAAAGCTGGGATTTGAACTTGGATCAGAGAGGCTGCAAAGCCCACCCACCGTATTCCTTCCTTCACATGGAAAAGTAGTCATGAACTGACTTCTGGTTTTGTTTTGTTTTTGAATTACCTGTGGAAGGGAGGAGCACTGAAAAGTGCAGCAGAGAAGACAGGTCAGGTCTGTTGAATGGACAGACTACGTTGCATTTCCTGTCCTGTGCATTTAGGTGGCTTCTTGGGGGTGGGGTCCCAGGCGTCTAGGTCTAAAGCAGCTCAGAGGCACGGGGTGGGTATCCCGGGGTGAGTGCTCTGGTCTTCTCCTTTCTTCTTTGGGCCATGCTTGGCTAGTCACAGCCTTACAGCTCCACTTGTGTGGATCCATGCCTTCTCTCTAAGGAGGGCTAATTGAATTAAACTGCGGCCCCAATCCTGTGTGTTCAAGGTTGGCATCCAGGAGGCGTTGTCAGGAGGCCTAGCCAACCAAAATGTTGACTGTCTCCCCTGCTCATTCAGCAGATTCCTCTTACTGCCTGCTCTGTGCCAAGCCCTGTGCTGAGTACCAGCAGAGTAGCAGTGCAGGGTAATTTCCCTGCACCCAGGACCCTCTGGGCTATCTGGGGAAGGGATAGGAGGGGCCACTTCTCTGCCTGTTGTGATAGCACATACAACCCTTGGGGAGGGTGTTCGTGGCAACAAGAACAACACAGGCAGACAGGGGCAGCTGGGAAGGCAGAGACACCTCCAGAGGGGGGCCCTGGGAGAAGAGGGCTCTCGGGTCTCATCCATCTTCCTGGCCCCCAGCACCTAACTCGGAGCCTGCAGACAGCAGCTGCTGAGAACGCATTTTAGGGTTGTATTCAAGATATCAAGTCCCCCATGGGGCAGAAGGTGAATGACAAGGGATTTTTAAAACTCTTTTTGGGCTTGTGTTCATCTGCAGGCCACTTTCATACCTTTTGGACACATGGCATAGGCATCTAGAACTAGGAGGACCAAGAATCTGGTGTAGGCCCACTTTAGGTGTGGACAGCAGACCTGGAGTCCCTAGTGTGCAGGGGTCTGAGGTCAAGGTCAGGGTTTGAGTTAGAGGCCTGAGCCAGTACTTGGCCCTTGTCGGCTTGACAGCTGCTTCACAGATGAGTGATGTGTATGGGAGACCTGTGGGGTGAGGGGAGCTGGGACCGGGAGCAGCTCTCTGCTGCCTGGAAGTGCTCAGTAAACACTTGTTAATCATTTCCTGCCTGGCAAGGCCTGTGGTGTGCCCAGGGGAGCCCTGGTTCACGTGGGGGAGGGGATGCTAGTCACTCAGATTGCCTGACCTCTCGCCCTTCTGGCTCTCTGGGAGCTGGGGTGGTGGCACCAGCCCGAGGAGGCGGGCAGCAAGGGTGTCAGCGAGGGGACCTTCCTGTTGCCAGGCGGCCTCTCGGCTTAGTGAGCTAAACAGAAGCATGTGACGTGCCCTGCAGGTGACAGACCAGGGGCCTAACTGGGACACATACCCAGGTCCCTTCTACCCAACTACCTTAAGAGGAAGTGCCGTCCTTCCTGTGGTTGGCGGTTGAGGACCCTTCCCGGTCTAGTCTCTGGGATCTCTGCTTTGACTTTTGGGTGTTTCTCTGCATACAGGTGGCCCTGAGCCAGGAGGCTCGGAGGTAGTCTTGCTGTGAAGTCCAGCTGACAAATGGGTTCTGGAATGTGTACGGGCAGCCAGAGTGTCCATGTGTCCAGACAAAGGGGGCTATTTAGGTCTGAGGGGTCCATTTGATTAAAAAAACAACCAACCAACCAAAAGTGATGTGTTCCAAAGTTAATGGCGTGGGTGGGGGGTTTGCTGTGAAGAGTGGGGATGTTCTTTGTTTCTCAGCTGTTATGGGATTTCTCTGATCTCTGGAATGGCCCCTTTTCTGTCTTAGGATCAGTTAGAGTCCGCTAGGGTTGTGAGAACACATACAGGTCTATCTTCTATTCTGTGGGGGAGAAAAAAGGAATTTGTGGTCAAGCAAATTTGGAGAACTCTGGGCTAACCCAAATCAAACGTATCTTTCTTGCAGGACTTCTAAGAAACTTTAATATACTTATGACCCTTGAAGAAGGAGAGTATATAAAAGCCTTATTTACTCCAGATTTTTAAAAAAGATTATTTATTTATTCATTTGACAGATAGAGATTGCAAGTAAGCAGAGAGGCAGGCAGAGAGAGAGAGAGAGAGGAGGAAGCAGGCTCCCTGCCGAGCAGAGAGCCTGGTGTGGGCTCTATCCCAGGACCCTGAGATCATGACCTGAGCAGAAGGCAGAGGCTTTAACCCACTGATGCTCTCAGGTGCCCCTTTACTCCAGATTTTTATCTTCCCTCTTGTTTCTCTTTCTCCTTGGAAGTATCTCGTGAGACTAGTATTTTCGAGAACCTGCCATAGGAAGTTCATTTGTTTGCTCAACCAATATATATTGAGTACTTACTATGTGCCAGGGACCCTTCTAGGTCCTTGGGATACATTGTGACCAATTCAGACCACGAGCCCTACCCTGGAGGAACTTATATTCTTACAGAAGCAATGAACTGATCTTTGTGGATCAGACACACACCCACTGTGTGTCAGGCACATGGGTTCTCACACATTTTCCTGTTGAACCCTCACAACAGCCTGATCAGATAGACAGACCATTTTACAGATTAGGTAATCAGCTCTAAGGAGTCCGGGACTTGCCAACTTTGGCTGAATCGCCCTTTTTAGATTGTGCCTTTGCCCTGCAGGAGGGCAGGGGCTGGTCGGTGAGGAGCTGGAAGAGATGTTCGGGTCTGTGGTTGTCGCAGGCTGTGTTGCTGTGTTGCTGTTCCCTTGTGTCCCTTTACGAAGGTCCAATGGAGAGAGTCCCCTGAGGATCGGAAGTGGGCAGAGAAAGAAGAGTGGCTCCAGAACAGCTGGTTTGTTTGCCTGTTCTGCCCACTGAGACGCTTGTGGCCGATCATGTTTCCCTTTGGTTTTGGTTACTAAGCACCTGAGAGCCTGGTGTGTGGGCCATCTCGGCACTTCCGCAGAAAGAGACAAAGTAGTATGTATTTCTATGTGCTGATCTTACCGCTGGCTTCATTATTTTCCCTCCACTTATTTTCTCTTGGCCTGATTCCCTTGACTGTTTATTTTATTTGTTTGTGGTGTTTGCACTATTCTAAGCCACCGTAAATGCTTGGTGAATGGAGCTGGGTATAAAGCAGTTTTAAAAATAATGGTGAGATGACTGGTGTCAGATCCCCTAGCTAGCTTGTGGGGAGGCAGGCTCTCCCCTTGTCCCCACACTATATGCCTTTCTAGACTGGGATCTACCAGTACACGGGTCTGTTTGCTTTTGCAGCCACCGTTTTGTGGGTTCCCAAGGAAGCCGGACTGGCTGCATTGGAGGTTTTGAGTGGCTTGAATTGACCTGAACGTTACACATGTGGTTTGAGCAAAGCTGCGGGCTGTGGATTCCTTCTCCATGCGGACTGCTCAGCTTCTTCCTGCGCGTGGTGCCGAGGTTTCCCAGCCGGGATGGACAGGAGGAGTGCTGTATACCCTTTGCAGCCACTTGCCATTGATTATGCTCAAGGCAGCTCTGGGGAGAGAAGAGGACGGGGAGCAGGTGGGACCGATGAGGACCGTGAGGTCTGGGGAGGTTGAATGACTGAGGTCTCCACCAGGTGATCCTGAAGCCTGCAGCCCAGCTTCAGACCGGGCAGCCCAGCGAGTGTGAGCTCACTGCACCCACTGTGGGGTAGAAGGCAGCCTGGGGAGAGCTCAGGATTTGGGATTTGGACTATAGGAAGCTTGAGTCCTGACCACAATGGTGTGCATGTGGGTAAATCACTCCTCCGAGCCTCAGTAGTGTCATCTTTAAAATGGGCACCCTAGTTCCTGCCCTGCTGGCCTGAGAAAATGAAGGAGAAGATGGGCAGGGAAGCACTTGTGTGGTGTTAAGCACCATGCCTGTGTGCTGTGCCCTGTCTGCATTGTGCCAGCGATGACCATGATGGTGATGATGATGATGGTGAACATTACAGGTAGTGGACTTCCGTACCAGTCACTGGGTCAACTTTACAGACATCGCCTTAATGAGTACACAGGAGAAGCAGATGAGTAGGGACTATTATAGCCTCCTTTTACAGATGGAAAAAATTAACTAATTTGCTTGAAAAAGATGCAGTAGTTCACTCAAAGTGGTAGAGTATGGATTTGAACCCAGGCAGTCCACCCTACGGCTGAACCCGTCACCCCATCACAAAGGAAAGGGCAGAATTCTGGGACCTTTCTGGGTAACAGCACTCCTTGTGCATCAGTGTGGAAGGGCACTCTGGGTCCTCTGGGACAGGGATTTGGCAAGGGTGGTCCCTGGAGGGGCTGTAGAATCGGGGACTTAGTGGGATAGCAGCCCTGGGTGACAGCATTCATTTCTGAGCTTCAGAATTCTCCCCTGTACGGTGGGCTTGATAATATGCCGCAGGAGGGTAAATGAAACAGGGATGCACTTGTACATTGCTACACAAGTGTCTGATACGTACATGGCATTCTGCAGACAGGGAGAAGAGATGTGAAGTTGTTGGAGTGGCCACCGCTGGGCTTTAGAATCCTATTCCTTGCAAGATGGCTTGACCGCTGCCATTGCTCTTCCAATAGGCAGCATTGTGTCACCTCCCGGGGTGGGTGGGGAGCAGCAGCCATGTGCTAGCCACTCCTGGCAAGCCCCTGACCTTGCTGGTTCTCATCTGCGAGGGGAAGACTACCTGCAATCCCATCCGTGTGCACCACGTCTGTGGATACGCTCTGCTGGCCCCGGAAAGCATCTTGCAGAGCCCTGCCATGCCTGGCGCAGAGTGCCTGGTCGGGGGAAATGGAGGAGGGACAGGGAGGGGACGGGTCAGCATGTCATAGTTTCTTGGAGAGCTCTGGGCAGAGGTGCTGGGAAGCCGAAAGTCCTAGGATCATCGTTGACTCCTGGGAACTTTTGTGGTTTTAAAAGTACTTTATAAAGTGTAAAGCACTTTGGAAATGTTAGTGGAAATGTTAGTTCCTGTACAACAATGGAACAAAAACAAAATATACAAGAACTGGTGGCTCTACCAGCCTGGGCTGGGGAGATGCATGTGTTTTACTTCTGATTTTAAAAAATACTTTATGTGGCACTTGGAAAATAAAGAAAAGCACAGCATTGGAAATAAACATCATCTATCATCCTACTAAGTAGCTCTATCATATAATATTTTAATCTATATCCTTCTAGTGTTTTTTTTTTTTTCTTTTTGTATATGTAAGGGGTTTTGTAACCCTTCACATTCTGGAACCTGTCAATGCTAACTTCTCATGTTTGTTCAGCCCATTCAGTGAGAATCCATTTTGCAAAGTCCTAGTGTTGTGCCAGGTGCAAGTTGCACACCCGGGGAGTGTTGCTGGGGCGGAGGGCTGGGGAGGGGGACCGTGAGTGGCAGGAACCCAGGGTCTGCCTTCTCGAGATGTGGGAGAGATCTTCAAAGTGATGTTCCTGGGACCGAAGGAAGGAGTGGGGTCCCAGGGCTCTGAGGTGGGAGGGAGACTTACTCGTCTTTTCATTGTTTAGACCTTTTTGTCTTACCGCCCTGTACAAGTAACGATAGTACTTTAAAAATTACGTAAAAAGCAGCTGGTTAAAAATATAAATACGGTTTCCTTGGAAACCAGAACCAGGCAGAGGAGAAACAGGTTAAGTGAGAGCAGGATCCTTGGCAAGTGCCAGGAAGGGGGGAGGGTGGCTCACAAATCCCTCACTCTGAAGGTGGGGACAGGAGCTCCCTAAAGGGAAGCTTGAGGAGGTTTAAGATTTGAATAAGTGACAGTCCTTTTACTTCCTGCTTTGTTCTCTCCCAGGTACAAACTGCCCACAGTATTCATTCATGCAAATGACAGCTGTCTGAGGGAGAGGGAGGGAGAATAGAGCAGAGATCTTCCTTTCCTCCAGCCTCTCTGGAGTCAAGTTACTCCTCTCACCAAGCTTCTTAGCTGTGTGTGTGTGTGTGTGTGTGTGTGTGTGTGTGTGTGTTGGGGTGGGAAGGCCCCCTCACTGGGGCCTGCGGGAATGCTGGGCTACGTTCTGCCCTTCCAGGCTGCTGGGAATGTACATGGCCGCCTCCCAATCTCTCTGTTCTTTTCCTGCCTATGGGACAACCTCTGTTTAGGGACCGGGCATGGCAGGGGCAAGGCGGGTACTTGGCCTTTATGGGAGTGAGACAGAGGACTGACTCTTAGTGGAAAGGACACGTCCTGCCTGGTTCACCCTTGTCCACCTGACCCCATGGGACCTATGCACAGGGACAAGCCTGTCCTGACTGGAGACATCTTGCTTCACTGGTCTGGAGACGCTCTCTCTCCCCCTACCAAATCCCAAAACCCACCTCCTTTCTCTGAATCTGAGAGGAGTTAATTGTGTTGTGGGGATGGAGGAGCCCTCCGGAAGAGGCCCTACTCCTCGAGTTGACTATTCAGCAAACACATTTGCCTGAGTCTTAAAGCAAAATATGTCGGTCCGGGTTAAGGTGTGACAGAATGGGGGGCACCTGGGTGGCTCAGTCGGTGAAGCGTCTGCCTTTGACTCAGGTCATGATCCCAGGGTTCTTGGCATCATGTCAGGCTTCATGCTCCACGGGGAGCCTGCTTCTCCCTCTTCCTCTGCCTGCTGCTCCCCCTGCTCATGCTCTATCTTTCTCTGTCAAAAAAAATACTGTCTTTTAAAAAAAAGAGGGAGGGGGTGACAGAATGGTGTGCTGGACATTTTGGCAGGGTGCCAGGAGTATGTTACCTATTCTAAGGCATTATTGCCCTGAGACCTAGGATTAGGGTCTTTTTTCTCTCTTGGAGGTGTGGAATGCTGTCACCTTTCCCTTCCTAATTATTTAACCTCACACATTTTTTGAGAAGAGTTGATTTGCTTTTAAAGTGAGCATCAAGCCCTGTCGCCCTGCCCACAGTGTTGAGGTGGACGCCGTCTGTGTTGCGCACATGGCGGTTAGACTCGGGTGCTGGTCATGTATGTGCCTGGTACCAGAGGAGGAACCATAAATTTTGCAGGAAAGAATGTGTTTTGGTGCCCTGTTCTATTTACTTTGCATCACATATTGTTTAAAAGAGGGATTTTTTTTTTTTTTTTTTTTTTTTGGTTAAAGGAAAAGGAACTGTGGATTTGAGATAAGAAGTAGAATAAAGTGAAATAAATAGTTGAGTTTTGTCAAGTGGGTATCAAAATGGTCCGGTTTCTGAGATCCAACCTGTTTCTGTGCTGTTCTACTATTGACCTGAAAATCAGGAAATGCAAAGTATGGAACGGGTCCTGAGATCCCGGTGAGACCATGGTTTATAACGGCATTCTTTTTTGTTTGTTTCACAGAGCTGAGTTTGGTGAGATTTCAGGAGTTTTCAGCCAGTGGTGATCCAAAGACAATAAATATTGCTTTGTGGGAAGGTCTCCGCCCTGTGTCTTATTTGGTGACCGTTAAATGGTAGCCACATGTCAGAACCCATTATGCAAATGTGGATGTGGCCGGATTTGAGTCAGTTAGCTTGGCTCGCAGCATGAGACACCCTCGTTTTTGGTGCTGGCGTGAAGGGTGTTGGCACGGAAAGTGGGGACGCTCGTTATTCCTTGCTGCTGTGGGAATGTCTCTTGTCTCCCCCAGCCCCTTGTTTGGTTTGGCCCCTTTCATCTGAGGCCATTAGGAATCGTCTGAGTCGTGAGGACCTTGTGCGTGTCTTTTGCCCATTAAGCTCACATTTGGGGGTCGGTAACTGATCTGATTCTGTGCAGGTGCAGAGGGAACGCAGCCGGCAGAGCTCAGGTGCCGAGACTAGTGGGCAGAGGTTTCAAAACCCTCTAAAAATCAAGCTCTGTGTCGGTTCCACTCTTGCCAGCCATTAGCTTGGCGCTTCTGGAAGAATCCTTCACTAAGTTGGGTCTCTGTGCCAGACGCCTCTACTCTTGCTCCTGCCCTTTTCTGGTGCGGACATGCCAGCGACCTACGGACAGGCTGCGGGCAAGTGAATGACACACTAAAGAAACAAGAGATTTGGACGGTCCACCCTGACTTTATTTTGAGAGGCATGTGCCAGACTTGGGTGAGGAAAGATTCCCCAGATAGAGGAAGATCCCCAAAGGACAGGCTAGCCACTGATAATTTTTTTTTTTTTTTTAATTAAAGAAAAAGCCATTTCTAGTCATGGTTGTAGAAATACCAGGGTTTAAGGCATCGGAGGTGGGAACGAAGCCAAAACAGGCCTGTGTGAAGGGCAGATGCATTAAGAATAGGTAAAAAATGTGGGCCCCTGGGCGGACTGCCGTGTGATTGCCCTGCTCCCAGTCCCTCAGGCTGAGAGAAAGCCAGTGGACCCTTAGTGTGGGTCTTGGCACACTTGGGCTCTCTGTGCATACTCCACATTGACAACACTGGAATTTTTTTTCATTTTTGGGGCACGCCTGGGTGGCTCAGTCGATTAAGCATCTAATGCTTGATTTCGGCCCAGGTCAAATGATCTCAGGGTTGAGATCCAGCCCTGTGTTGTGCTCTGCACCCAGCGGGGAGCCTGCTTAAGATTCTCCCTCCCTCTGCTCCCCGCTTCCTCTCTAAAATATATAATAAAAATTCCTCATTTTTTACATGTCTTTGCTTTTTTTTTTTTTTTTTAAAGATTTTTTATTTATCTATTTGACAGAGAGAGATCACAAGTAGGCAGAGAGGCAGGCAGAGAGAGGAGAGGAGGAAGCAGGCTCCCTGCCGAGCAGAGAACCCGATGTGGGACTCGACCCCAGGACCCTGAGATCATGACCTGAGCCGAAGGCAGCGGCTTAACCCACTGAGCCACCCAGGCACCCATGTCTTTGCTTTTTAAGGGAAAATCTAGGTGTATTTCATTTGTCAAGTGCTATATAACATAGCTTTCCCTTTTCTGCCTAAAGGTAGCCAGTGATTTCCTTTTGGCAAACGATGTGAGAATCATGGCTATGGAGCCGGCCTGCCTGGGTTCACCACCCCTGCCCTGCCGCTTACCAGCTCTGTGACTTTGGCCAGGTTCCTTCATCTCTTTGCCTCCATTTCCTGCTCTGTAAAATGGGGAGAATCAAGGAAGCTACATCATTAAATTGTGGGGATTACACGTGTCGTCTGTGTGGGGGGTTTAGTGAAATGCTGGGCACAGGGTAAGTTTTGTGTGGGTGCGGGTTATGTAAGAGGATGGAGGTGCAGCGTGGGTTGGGGGTAGGAGCGCTGGTCTCCCGAGTTTAGAGACCTGGTTTCCGGCCTGATTCTAACAGACCGTGTGCCCTTGGGCTGGGCACTTTCTCTCTGGGGTTCTGATTTCACATCTGTTACATGAAGAAATTTGACTTGAATAGTGCTGTTTTGGGATGCGGTGGTGAGGGGGCAGAGGTTGGGGCAGCCCCAGGACGTGGTGATGGAGGCTTGTAGACGTCCATCTTCGTTTCAGCCAGAACAGCTTAGCTTCTTTCATTTATGGATTTTGGTTTAGGGGGAAGAAAGAGTTATTTAGTGTGTGTGTGTGTGTGTGTGTGTGTGAGAGAGAGAGAGAGAGAGAGAGAGAGAGAGAGAAAAGGACAGAGGGAGATAATGAGGTGTAGAGGGGGCCAAACCTAAGGACACTTCCTGAGGAAGATTTTGGGGGGCGGGCGGGTGACCCCTGGGGAAGTCAGTGGGGCTGGGGCTGGCAGGTGTGACGGGCCTGGGGAGGGTGATTTGAAGGCCTGAGGCCACATGGGGCAAGACAGGAGTAACGGCAGCGTGGAGCAGAGCGGTGGGGAAGTGCTGTTATCCATTTTGTCCAGGTGTATGGGCTGATACGCTCATTGGGGAGGTGCAGATGGCTGCGTGATACAAGGTGATCGGGCTTTTGAGGAGACGTGAAGGGTAAGAAAACCAAGCAAAATGACTGTGAAGATCATAGGAATCCAGCTTTGTTTTAGCTTACTAGTTCTTGCTGGAGGTCCCTCCAGCTTGAACAAAACCGCTGTCGCCTTTGCCAGAATTTAAACCAGAGCGTGTCTGCCGGTGGCTCATACTCTGGCCTCCTCCTGCCTCTTTCCTTTCCTTTCCATTCTAATAATCACTAGGAATTTCCCTGATAGGAAGGCCCATTCATTCCTTTGTACTATCACTTAGGATGAGGAGCTGTGTGGCCAAGCGGAAAACCCATTCACAGGAGAAATCTGTGTCTTCTTGAGCCAGTTTTCCCTGGGATTTTGAACTTCCGCTAACGTTCCCTATCATTTTTTTCAATTGTACTTTTAGTAGATCCACAATTTTTTCCCCCTGGGGGAGGGCCTTGATGGTTGGTCAAAACCAGGAATTTGATGATTTGTGTCCTCCTAGGCCCTCTCTTCAGTTCAGAAAGTCCTTCAGCTGTAGCCCACCTCATCCAGCAGACCTCCCCCCTCCCCGACCCCTCCCGTAGGCATATTCCTTGCACAGATGTATGAGTGACGTCATGCACCTCTGGGGTGTGGTGTTTTGATCCCAAGCTAGACTGTTTGCACCCTAAAGACAGGAACCGTACCTACCGTTCTTTTCTGTTTTTCTGCCACGACTGGCCTTCTTTCTCTCTCTCGCTCTGTCTCTAAGATCGAGGCAGTGGAGTGCATTTCCTTGCATGTGTGACACACAGCTGATGCTGGTGGGAGTAAGTGTGGGGGACTGTGCGTCCACCCCGTTTGGAAACCCTCTGCTGCCGGCCTGTTTACTCCCCAGCAAGTGCTGAGCGCTTGGTTGTAGAGCAAACGTTCGCGCATTGCTAGGTTTCACGCGCGAGCTGCGGCTTTATTCCATTCATTCGGAGTGGTGTCTGTGCCAGGGCTCCTTGGGGTTTTTCCAGGTCCACCAGACCTGGCAAAGGCAGAGATCCCATGTTCTTCAGCTGGATTTCTTGCGCCCCGCTTGGAAGGCCTGACACCCAGGACAGGTGGGGGCAAGGGTGGGGCTGGGGTCATTGGGAAGAGCCGAGTCAGTAATAGAAGGACAAGGAGAGGTGTATTGAATTTCTTCTAAGCTCATTGTCCGTTTCTCTTGAGGGGTTCTTCTGGGTTTTTTCAGCAGTGCCATCTGCCAGGGCCTGGGAGGGCTGGTAGAAGTGAGGTTGCTGGGTCTCATGGGTAGGCTGTGGGGTCTTGGTGTGGGATGAGTATTCGGGACCAGGAGGGGCAGGAGTCTAGCGGGCCCACGAATGGAGGCTGGATGTGGTGCGTGTCACAGACCCAGAGGCCTTTGGGGGTGTGGTAGCTGGCCTCGTAAAAGATAAGGGGCGCAATGGATTTTTTTTAAGTCTTTTTTTTTTTTTTTAAGATTTTATTTATTTATTTGTCAGAAAAAGATAGAGAGAGAGAACATGGGCGTGCACAAGCAGAAGGAGCAGCAGGCAGAGGGAGAAGCAGGCTTCCCTCTGAGCAAGCAGCCTGATGTGGGACTCAATCCCAGGATGCTGGGATCATGATCCGAGCTGAAGGTAGATGCTTAACCGACTGAGCCACCCAGACACCCCATAGGCAGTGGGTGTTTATTGTCAATCTTGATGATTAACAAGAAGTGGCAGGATGGGAAACTGGAGGTGGTGTGCTCTGCCCAAGGGGACTGCTGCCAGCCCGCGTTTTTGTGGCCACGTGAAAGGGTCATCCTAGAAAATTCCAGATTTTTGAATGGAGTGTCTCCTAATTTTTTAGCCTTGGCAACAGATTCAAGTAGAAATCATGCCAGCTGGTCTCTGCGCGGGAGGTGAGGCGGGTGAATGCTAGAGGCCACCGGGGGACACACACATGCCACGGGGTCTGATTAGGTGGGTGTTAGTCACTGTCCAGATGGTTGAACACCGGGACTGCCACGGAAGGCGGCGTGACATGCAGAGTGGGTGGAGCAGATGCCACAAGCTGGCGTCAAGGAGGCGTTGGTGACAAAGGCCAAGTTCTTTGCCCACCCAGAAAGCCTTCTGTTCCTTGTCTCCACCCCTCCCCATCCCTTCGGGGGTTGGTCCAAATTGCGTTAGTCCGAATTTTCCAGTCTGTATTCGAGGGCTTTCATTGGATGGGCTGTGATGGTGCCCTCGCTGCGGTGTGTGACCTCAGTTTAGCCCTCCCCTCCGCCCGGCCAGACTTCCCTGGCTAGCGCTGCCGGAGCCTGCCGGGGCTTCAGAGACATGCCCTCCGTTTCCTCCCTCCTGCCTCTACTCATCCGGTCCCCTCTTTCTACAAGGCTTCCCCCCAGTTTACAGGAATCCAGTTCTCCATCTTTCAAAAGGCGCAGTCTCCCTCAAGTCTGCTGCCCTGCCCGCTCTGTAAATTTGGAAGAAATCACACCCTTCTCTTAAGTGTCCAAGGCAGTCTCCTTCTATGTCCACCACGGGGCTTGGGTCACACTAGTTCAGAAGCTGTCTTCCGTGGTCGATGATGGGGTCCTTGTGGGACAGCTCCAGTCATAGTCATCACCGTGTCCCCTCAGCGTGTGGCTCAGGATAACAGTCAACAGGGATTATTGAATTAGGCTCTGAGACTCAGCAGAGAGCTGCTTAAGGTCCGTGGTGAGCCTGGAAGAGGGGCAGGTGGCTGGAGCATGGGGCGGGGGTGGGAGCAGGTAAGGCTGCATCTAAGTCCTCCTCGGGCTGAGGCAATCCCCTGGCGGGACCTCGGACTTAGGCGGCTGCGTCCTGAGTGTCTTCCTCTCGTGGCGGTGAGATCTGCATGGGCCTGACTTGAATCCTGGGATTTTTGGTCTGTCCTTGACACCTGCAAGAAGCTGAAGGCAGGGCAGAACTGCCCAGATCCCAGTTGTCCATTCCCTGGTTTGTCATTCCTCATCTCTCTGCCCTCCAGGGGACACCGTAACTTGTCAAGTTTTGTTTTCTCTCTCTCTTTTTAATTATTTTATTTATTTATTTGAGAGAGAGAGAGAGAATACAAGCAGGGGGAGCAGCAGGCAGAGGGAGAGGGAGAAGCAGACTCCCCATTGGGCAGGGAGCCTGATGTGGGGCTCAATCCTAGGACCCTGGGATCATGACCTGAGCTGAAGGCAGACACTTAACTGACTGAGCCATCCAGGTGCCCTGCATTGTCAAGATTGTCACTTTTTCCTCCCCAAATGCTCTTCTTCAGAGTGTGCTCCAGGCCCAAGGTCACATACATCCAGGGTCCAGGCAGTAGGTGGGCACGAGAGGGGCTCCCCAAATGAAAGAAAAAGCACCCCAAGTTGATAATATTCACTGTCCCACTTGCATATTACAAAGCTAACCCTGAGTTATAGACTCTCCCACCTTTCTTGAAACATAAGATCTTCTCAGTTTATCTTTCCGTTTTGTGCTTTTGGTTGAGCCATGGCAGGAAACGCTTCTCTTGCAGTGAAGAAGTGGGTGTGAGGTTGGGCGGTGCCCTCAACAGCAGAGGTACTGGGCGCCCCGGTTCCTGTGCCACCACCTTCCCAGGGGGTCAGCCTGAGCATGCGGCCCTCGTGTCACCATGTTACCGTAGCTTCATGGCACGCTAGAAATCAGGGCTTTTAATGGGAAATGTACTAATTGTTCAAGTTGGCTTAGGTCTGTCTCAGAACATCATGTGGTGCCACCAGACTTTTTCAGTTCTGTCACCCATCTGCTGGCAGAGAGGGAAGAAGTGAAAACTTCAAGTTAGGACCCCTGCAGCAGGAAGCTAGTTTGAAGTGAACCTAAAGCAACAAAGAACATTTTATTTATGTATTTTTTTAAAAATATATTTTTAATTTTTTTTAAGTAATCTCTACACCCAACATGGGGGTCAGGCTCATAACTCTGAGGTCAAGAGTCACACGCTGTCCCGACAGAGCCCTCCAGGTGCCCCGAGAAAGAACATTTTAAACTGTGGGTGTGTGATTTCATACCACGCTCCTCCAGGGCTGCGTGGCACAGGCTTGTCTCTGTTGTATGGTGGCTGTGGGCTCAGTGTTGGCAGGCGGGTGCTGTGTGAGGGCCCTCATCTGAGAGCTGGGGTGCTGCAGGGAACTCAGGGGACAGGGCCTGCCTCATTCCGTGTCGCTAATCACGGCTTGCCGGTGTGGGCTTGTCTTCCTGGATCAGGTGAGCCTTACAACTGGGTGCCTTTTTAGACCTTGTAGCCTCATGCATATTGGTCCAAGTACTCCTCCCTTTACAAAGTCATTAAAAATAACTATTATTTTTATAAAAGGAAAAAATATGAACTATTGCATGTACATAGTTGTATAGAATTCACATTACGTAGGAGGATATGAAGAGGAGAAGTTACTCTTTGCTCTTTCTTTCTTCACCTCCCAATTATTTGTATAAGAAGAATGTCTAACTAGTTGCATGGCTTCAGACAAGCCCTCTAACTGCTCCAAACACAAACCTAGCTCATGTGATGATTATTTCTTTGGTGTGGATTAAGTGAGGCGATACCAAGATCCCCCAGATCCTACGCACATATAGGAGGGGCTCATAGAACTCCCGCCCCTTTATGTAGTCAGGATTTCTTTGTCAACTCCTTTTGTAATTATTGCATAATTTGTGTTTGATGAACATACATGTTTAGCTGCCTAGAGAAAATAATAAAAACATTAAAGGTATACATACTGTTTTCCAACCTGAAGTCCTCTTCCGCCCTTCTTCCCTCCCTGGGGCAGCCTGACATTGCTTTCTACACCCTCTCGTCCCCTGGACCCAGGAAGACCTCTGATGAGGGCCTCACAGTGAGACTGGGGGAAATTTCTCTCTTAATTGGAAAGGAAATAGAATCTTGATTGTATGTTCTTTAGAGCCAGTGATAGGGATGATAGTATAAGAAATTCTGGACATTCAGATGTAAAACAGATTAACTTGTAGGAATGTTGGATTTTTATCTGGACAGATGTTTTGCTTTTTATGGTGCTGGTGGGGAGTAAAGATGGGACCAGGGTTTGGTTGGTATCTTACTTTTGCTTTGGGCTTCTGTTAGGATTAGCTTTGGGCTTATGTTAAGATTAGCTTTTGCTGTATACAACAACAACAACAACAGGAAACCTCTCAGAGGGACAGCAGTTTGACAGAGGCTTAAGTGACATCAAGAATTACTTCTCTCTCACATAAAAGTAAGTTGGAGGTAGCCGTCCAGGGCTGTGAGAGCCCCAGGGTGTCCCCTGGGACCCAGGCTCCTATGTAGGCATCTCTCTGCTGCAGTGTGGTGCAGGGTGGCTCCTGGAACTCCCATTTTTCATGTCTGCTACATGCTGGCCAGAAGGACGAAAGGCACGGACCAAAAAGGAGGCCTTTCTCTGCAGAGCTCTGCCTAAGCTCTTTCCTAGAAGTTCCACGGAACTGGTCCACTTAGGTCTCACTGCTGCTAACTTAGTCTCACGCATACCCCTAGGTGCAAGAGAGGCTGCAAAATACAGCCTTCTAGTCCCTGGTGCATTATAGAAAATTGAAACTCAGAGTCTTTGATGAAGGAGGAAGGGGAGACTGGATGTCGTGGATGTGGGTAGTATGCAGCGTTTTAAAGGATTTTAACAGATTGTAGACATTTGCAAACCTTCCTTTCTCAGTGGAAAGGCCTTCCTTTCTACTCCACTGCTTGCCTTGAGCCAAAAGAGCCATCTGACCGCTCGGCACAGTGACCATGGCCTGTTGGTTTCTCGGCGTGCAGACTTAGCCACTGTCTCTTTTTATAAATGGTAGAATGAGGATGCAGGGAGCCTGGAAAAGGGAAGGGGCTGATGCAAACGATTGCAGGAACAGATGTAGAATGAGCTCCGATCTTGGTATCGGAGACCTGGTCAGCTACAGTCCTTCTCTGGGACCCTGTCGGCTCCTAAGTCTCTGAGCTTTGCACAGCAGTGAGACAGGAGTATCCCAGGGCTGTTGACCTGGAGCTGGGGGAGTCTCTAGTGGACCCTAAAACACGATGCAGATGATTAGTACTCCGCATGACTGACATGCTTCCAACAGGCATGTGGGCAGCCCCTAGAGTATGGAAGGAAGACAGAAAAGATGGCAGTCTTTTCCCATGGGGCTGGGATTATATCTCTGCGTGCTGTCCTTCGATAGATAGGCCTGTGAGGACTGGCCCGAGTCTGGCTCAAGAAGTTAGTGGGGTGGGGTCAGATTCTGGCTCTGCTTCTTCTAGCTCTGGGACAGAATGCAGGATTGGAAACACACATCTGATCTTTCTTGTTGATGTCCTGATGCCTCTTGTACGGTGCTTCTCCTGCTATGGTGAGTTCGGGTCCAGGTTCCAGTATTAAAAGACACATAACTTTAGCCCAGTGCTCCTGAAGACAAGCCTCTAGCCTGTCGCTTCACCTGTTCCCGTGCAGGAGCGCAGGGGGTTGGTGTGGCCTTCGCTACGTTGGCGCACTTCAAGGGTTGTTACGCTTGTGCCTGATCTGACCTCTCCCCACTGATGTTGGAACCTTGCCCCACGTTAGAGGCAGCGCCTCTGCGACTGTGTCATCGGGTCGTCATGAGGCTGAGTGCCCGGCTCAGGTTCCTGGTGCCGGATCAGGGCTCAGGGCGTGACGGCTGCCGTTGCTGGGTCTGGCTGGCCAGATCAGGCCGGGCGGCAGAGAGTGACTCAGTCCATAGCATCTTCCTGCTCTGTGTTCCCCCAGGCCTGGTTCCCCCTTTTGCGTGTGTGTGTGTGTGTGTGTGTGTGTGAAATTCTCAGCCCTCGGTTCTGGACTTCCACGTGCCATCACTTTCAAAACTGAGAAGAAAGAAGCCAAGAAGCCCAACTTGCTCTACTGTTAAAACTGCTCTAGGGACACCTTGGCTTGGCGTCAAATGCTTTTCAAAACTTCCTTTTAAGTTAGGCCCCGGACGTGATTTGTTTCTGACCATCTTTTTGACTGCCTTGGCCTCTGATTAATTAACCAATTAACTGATCATTCAATACCTACTCTTTACCAAACAAAACACTGTTTTTATGTGGGGGATGTTGATGTCACCGAAACAGACCAAGTCCCCCTCTCGTGGAGCTCTCATGTGATGAGAAGATCGGGAGATCTCAGGGCTATGATAAGGGGCTAAGGGATACAACGTGATGGGGAAGGTGCTATTTTTACATATGGTGGTCAGGGACTGGGCGAGGTCACCGTCATTTTGGGTCCTTAACTCTGGCCAGATGGTGGATGTCTCCAGTCCTGGCAGACATGCAAGGATCGCCTGACTACCTCGTTGGCCTTGGATTTGCTTCTGGGCAGAGTGACCAAGGACCAGCCACTGAGCTGTTCCAAACCCTCTGTGGAAATCTCTCAGAATACCAAATGGTGGTTGAGAAGAAGATGGTCCCTGGCGAGTCTGTCCGTGAGATCTGCCCTTGATAGCTGTGTGGTGGGTGGTCCTACGGATGCTGGCCCAGCTGTGCCTGTTCAGCAGATGCAGAGCACTCGACTTATACTAGCCAGCTAGTAGTCAATACATGCTTTGCTTACTAAAAGGCTTGTCTCCAAGCTCAGTTGGGGCCCTTGTGAAGCAGGGACTTGGGACAGTTTCTCAGTCTGAGCTCCAAGGTTCTGACACTGTTGACAGTGGCTGAGAGGAGCCCTTCTCACTTGGTCAGAAAGCAACCCATAAACTTGGCCCCAGTCTTACTTTTTCTTTCCTTCAGCCCATCATGTCTGGTGCTAGGCATAGGCTTGGACCTACGCGTTGGCCTTCCCCTCAAGACGGCACGTGAGAAGGATGTGCTCAGTTGGGAAGAACTTGGCTGTACAGGCGAAGACTTGAGCTAGGAAAAGAACAAATGGTCATTCATTTGGTGCTTCCCATTAACCAACCTCCCTCCCCCCCCTTTTTCTACTTTCTTAAAGGAAATTCTAAGAAAGGAAGATTCTCAGGCCGTCGTTAGAATTTAGACCTCAACTTCACATTAGGATATTTTTTCTTGGGTTTCAATTAAGGGCTTAAATAACGTAGTGGATATGGAAGTGTAATATAGATTTTAGTAAGTGTTGCATTAATAGAAACAACCTCTGTTCTTCAGATCCCTATTGATTCATTTTTTTTTTTAAAGATTTATTTATTTATTAGAGAGAGAGAGTGTGCACAAGTGGGAGGGGCAAAGGGAGAGAGAACCTCAAGCCGACTCTGCTGAGCATGGATCCCAATGCAGGGCTCGATCTCACGACTCTGAGATCATGACCTAGGCTGAAAACAAGAGTTGGACATTAACCGACTGAACCACCCAGGTGCCCCTCATCTTATTTTTATATAACAGATTGGCATATGTGCATAGTCCCTCATTTAATCCTCACAGCGGCCCTAGGACATAGGTACTACTATTTTGCTCATTTTTACAGATAAGAAAATAAGCATAGAGGTTAAACAGGGTCACCCCAGCAGCAAGTGGTGAAGCCAGAATTTGGACCGGGGGAGCCTGGCCCCAAGGTCTAGGCTCTTACATGTCGTACCCCAAGTTCTATTGGTTTTTGCACAAACCTTGACTGACGAATCACGGTGCTAATGGTCGTGCCCACAACTGTTGCTCTTTTTATGCTGTGCACCATGTCTTGTATTTCAGATGCAGAGTAAAAATCTCCATCCCTGCACAGTTTTCAAAGCCCGCTTTCCAGAGGAGGAAGGGAAGGCCCCGAGCATTTGCGTAACTGCTCACAATCTAAGGCTCGGAGCCCGGAGGCCAACTCTGGTCTGTCTGGCTTCCGAGTTCCGTTTTCTTGGCACAGCAGCTGTCCTGCAAAGGCCGTAACACTCCCCTTCCCCAGCGACTCATGGTGCCTGGTTACCTTCTCTCACACTCACGTTGTGGCTTGTGGCACCAGCTGGGCCACAGAAGGCGACGGTGGCCCTTGTTTCTCCAGGCCCGAGTCCAAGGCCACGTGAGCCACTCCAGCGAGGCCAGCCACCCGAGCTCGGATGGGAAAACTGTGAATCCAGCTGGGCCCCTCTGCGTCCCTCACTCTATTTTACGAAGCCTGGGGTTTCCCCAGAGCACCCCGATCTGCTTTTCCTGTGTGAGGAAATGAGGAGAGTGTACACACGTGGTCATGAACAAGCGTCCAGCCTCTGGTCAGCATCAGGATGAGCAGTTTCGAGTGAAGTGCCTGGGCCTGGCAAACCCTCGGGAAGGGTGGGGACCATCTGTGCTGTCCTGTCAAGGAAATTGTAGTTTCTTTCTTTCCTTTTTTCTTTCTTTCTTTTTTTTTTTTCTTTTTTGGTTTATGGGAAAGGGAGACTTGTATCTCAATCGAGTCTTTGTGGCGTTGTATTACAGAGAGTCACAGAAAATGTTCTATGTAAATGACTGTGTGCCCTGATTAGAGCCTCAATAGGTACCATTGTGTCATATTGCTATTATTGGCGATGGCAAGATACTAAATGATATTCTCATCAGGCTGAAAAAGCTCAGTGTTAGCGGCGAAACTCGGGGTTAATTATACTGCTCTGAATTAGAGCATAGAATTAAGTTGTAGGCTCTTGCTTTCTCCCCCTCTGTCTTTTTCAGGGTTTGTCGCTGGGGGTTTGATCAGAGTACCTTTTAACCCATGTTCTAAATTTGTACTTACTGGCATTTGGCTCTGCCTGGGTTACTACCCCTTTTGGCGTTAGGAAACACAGGACCAATTTATAGGACAGTTGGAGAGGGGAGAAATGGTCTACTTAATAGTGCATTCTTTTTAGTCAGTAGCTGGGTAAAAATAGCGTGAAGAGTTAAGTCTTTGGGGAGTGCCAGAATCTCTGGAGGGGCCTCTTTAATTTAGTTCTTCTTGTCTCTTCTGCCTTTGAATTATCAGTCGCTGTGATCCTGACTCACCTCTTTGAAGAAATGACACACTGACCTACATCTCAGCTGAAACCGGTAGAAGAGCCTATCTCTGGTCTGCCCCTTCTTGGCATTCCTAACACAGCCTCGGCGGGAGTGTGTCTGAGGGCTGAGACAAGCCCTCTCCGGTTTCAGGCCATTGACGGCTCTCCTTGTTCTAATCACAGAGCTTTGCTCCTTTGGAGACATCCCCGATCATCGTAAACTTCCTGCGTTCCTTTCACTCTTCTTCTGCTGGTAAATTTCACGTCCCTCACATGGGGGTCTAAAGCCACGTCTTCCCCCATTTTAACGTTATCTGGGCTGTGACTATAATGATTATCAAAAGAAATCTCCAAGAAGTGATTTTTAGCAGTGGCCTTGTAGTTTATCACACCTACGTATCATTCCTTATTTAAACACTGCACCACTTTTGGACGTTTAGGTTGATTCCTTTTTTTTTTTTTTTTTTCCTTTTGTGATTGTAAGTCACATTATGTTGGCAGTTAGCCTAGGACAGATTCCTAGAAATGAGTTTGCTGAGAACATGATCTCAGAAGTAGAGACAGGATTTAGACCCAGATCTGTGTACCCTCAAATTCAGAACTGCTGCTCCTGTGATGACCTGTCCTGTCTTCCACCCCGTCAGAACCGCGGAGTGCTCTGTGAGAAACCAGGCACGCACTGCCCTCCATCAGCAAACTGCTTCTCACCTGGTGGACCAGGGTAATCTAGGGCCTTCTTTTTCTTCTCCATCTTCTTTCCTTGATTTGTCAGTGGCAAACTGTTCGCTTGGCACAGCCCTGGGTGGCAGAGTCCTCTCCTTTACCTGGAGTGAGCACAGCACACGCACATACCACATGGGAAAATGTAGCGCATGGTTAAAAAAACCTGCATTTCAAATTGCATTTAATAAGTTTGGTGACCAGAGTGAATGTAGTTGAATCCTCCTAACTCAAGCCTCTTGCAGAATGCCTCATCATTCCTGTTTGGAAACATCAGTTACCAGTCTCAGTCCAGATAGTAACATTTTTTCTATATTTGTAACATATAAAAAGAGACTTTCCTAAGTGGCGCCCTGATCAACACAACTGTCTTTTCTACACTGTGCATTCTCTCCCAACCAGGACAGACTGGGGGGTCGGGGGAAGGGGAGGAGGCCCTTTGGTTCAGCAGGTTGGGAGAAGCCCCAAACTCCATTCTAAGGAGATTTCCCGAGCCCTTCGAGCTCTTGAGGGCTGGGATCCAGGCTGTGGTCAGGAAGCCTGTTTGATTCCGTGGAAGCCGGTGTGCCCTACAGCACACCTGTTGCTGTCCTGCGGAAGAAGCATGTGGAACAATGCTGAGCCTTATCCGATGGCCCCGTACCTGCCATCCCTTTTCATTTCCCATTCTCTCTGGCCTCTCTGAGGCCTCATAAATCATCATCTCTGCCTGGAGTGCTCTTCCTCGATCTCCACGTGGCTGCACTTGACCCCTTTTGCAGACATCTTCTCTCTGTGCTTAATCATTGTGCATTCTCCGTGTAATTGGCCCTTGGCCTCCCGTATTCTTACAGCTGCTCCCTGTACCTGCCCCATGGCACGATTTCCTGTATGGCCTGACCGATATTTGTATACATGTCTTGTTGATGGATTCATCTCCTTGAAAGCAAGACCAGTCTTCCTGGCATTGCTGCAGTATTTGGGCTGCCACATGGGCTTCTGCATGGTCAGCGCCTGCAAATGCTTGCGGAATGGGTGTTCATGGTGTCAGTAAATTCTTTGGTGGGGGGAGGGCCTGGCAACAGCATCGACAGTGGCCACGTTCCCACGGCGATTTCTACACTGACCTCGAGCAGGTCACGGCATGAGACACGGACTCTGCTTCATGCTCTGTTCGGCATCTCTGGGGAGGGCAGCTTTGCTTCTGAGTTTTTCAGAGGCGTTTTCTCAAGGTTTCATCTATAAGACTGCTGGCGATGGTCTTTACTTTTTTGAGCACTTAGCACACCGTAACTGCTCTATGCACGTTTTCCCTCTAATCCTTATCTACCCGGTGAGTTAGGTTTTGCTGTTCAGGCAGTGTCAAAAACTGGGGGCCAAAGAGGTTAAAAGACTGGCTCAAGCAAGGTCATGTGGTAAATGTCACTGCTGGGAATTATACTCAGGTCTGACTCTGGAGTCATTATGTCACATCAGTGCACGGCCTCCTGCCATGGTGCGTATGCAAGGGGGTGGGGGGGCACGTGTGTCCACGTTCCTGTGCGTGGCATTTATCGATTTATTGAAATGATCCCTCCTGCTTCCCCATTCTGTTTCTCTTTCCAGATAACATCACTGGATACCATTTCCCTTTCTGTCCTGGACATGGTATTTGTGGATTTCAACGTGGCTAACTAATTTGCTCAGTTTTACAAGCTTTCTGAATCCTGCTGTTTTCCCCCACCCCTCTTATTTTTGAAGCTTTACAGAGAAGTTGGCTGATGGGAGGCTAACAGGCTCCCAGGGTCAAGTTTGACATTCAAGGCTAAGTGCCTCCCATTGTCTGCCTTTTGCCCTGTCTTGGCATAACCGATGCATCCTGTCCCTGAGACTTTCCAAGTCTCAGATTTGTTTGGTTTGGAGACACAAAGCAGTAGGTGTTGCTTCTTACTGCGCTTCCCGGATAGCACAGGCTTTGCTGAACAACACAGCACCGGGAACTCCATCCCTGGACCCCCGAGATGCTGGGTGCGTGCGTGCGCACGCCTAGTGAGATGTAAACATTTACAGGGAATAAAAGAAACTCCTTCCCCAGAGCCAAAATTTGGATAGTCTCCTTATGTACACAGCTTTGACAGTGATTCCATATGTTTCATTCATCTTTGGTTTTTTTGCAGCTTCTAGAAGTTTATTTCCTGTACTGCTACCACTGACAGAATGCATGTCATTTCATGGCTGAAAATCCTGCTTTGGCCCTTGGAACCCTCAGGGTGATTGGCCCGTTGGCCGCTTTCCCCTCTAGCTTCTTGTTTTATGTTCTTCACCCGTCTTTGCTCCAGCCGTAGTGACCTCCACGTTGTTCCTGCACGTGTGTGGCTTTCTCTGTCTCCTCTAGGCCTTCCAGGCTGGCGGCACCCTCTGTCTGTGTCACCTTTCTTCACCACCTGGCTAATTCCCGTTGGCCGCTTCTGGAAATCTGCGTTTAATCAAATCTGTCCTGGGTCTGCCCTTCTGTTGCATCTTTTGGCTCACCGTGCTCTGTTTTGTTTCTCTGTTTCTTCCTCAACTCGACCACTCACATCTTGCCTTCTTTGTCTGTGTACCTCCCAACTCAGTGCCTGGCATACAGTAGGAGCTCAGTCACTATTGAATGAAGGATTAGTCACATGTGCTCATTTCCTGTGAAAATGCAGGGCGGTGGAAAATCTGAGCTTTTCTCGTTCCTTGTGCGTAATAACAGCAGGTTTGCATAATAACGATAATACCATTTATCCAGTGCTTTCTATAATTCAGTGCTATCCCTGTGCTCACATGTACCTGGTGTTATCACTAATACCATATGAGGAGGAAGAAACTGGCGTTCTCTTTCTCTTTGTTTCTTAGTTATGATGCCTGATGCCTTTACTCTGGAGCAGACAAGGGCTTCTGAGCATTTCTAGGTATTTACTGGATTTAAAGCTGAAAGGCATCGCCACTGAGACTCAGGGAACTGTTGTGATGGTATTTCAAGCAGAATATTAGGTGCTTAGGCCTTGAGAAGTTGTCAGTTGCCGAACTCTTGAGTGAAAGGAGGTTTGGAGAGGTTTTCTTTCTCAAATCATTTACATTTAAGTGAAGGTCAAGTTGGACTTGGTTAGTGATCCCATAAAGATACTATGCTGTGTCCTTGAATAATTCAGAACCCAATATCCCTCTTAGAGTGAGTTCACCTTTCTGAGGGACCCTGGCTGTGGAGGCACAGGGAGGTGTGGAGCTGGGGAGTTCATAGGGGGTGCTTCAGTGTCTTCTTGGCCATATGAATTTTATTCGCCCAGTAGAACATCACTGAGGCTCTGAATAGTCAAAGAAAACATCTCTCTTATGTTTTCCTCATGAATAGAACATTCTGTGTCCTGAATTGTTGCTCTGCTGGGTCTGGCACGTGGTGTATTTTCCTGCCATTTGAACCAATAGGCTTTTTTGTTTTGGGGCAATCCAGGTAAAGATTTTCTGGTGCTCCTGGGTGGCAAGGAAGGCCTGCCTTTTCGTCTCTCTTTTTCTCCCTTTCATTTCTGTCTCTGAGTTTGAAAAAAGCATACTTTGAGTTACATGACTAATTTTAGCATATTTACTAGAAATTAATGTCCTGCCCATGATTGGAAATTCTTTCCTCTCCTTTCTCCGAAATCAAAACAGCTCTGTGGATTGGGACTAGGGTATTCAGAACCAGAGGACAACAGCTCAGCACACTTGTGGACATTTGCAAGAATAAATCTATAGCCCTGGGTGCTGACTCTCTTTTGTCTACCGGATGTGTTTGTGTGTGTGTGTGTGTGTGTGACACAGAGACAGACAGACAGACACACACACACACACACACACACACACACACAGACTGATTGGAGGAGGCTTTTGCAAAGAGAAGAATAGGGATTTCTGAAACAGGGGACCCAAAGAGACATCATAGATAATCATGTTTCCAGCCCTTGAATTAGGCTTGAAGTCTGATAAAAGGTTTTCTTATGATTTGTGAATCTGTTAATATGAGAAGTCTTTTAAAGCTATAAAAACGTGGCTGCTAGAATGCCTTATAAAAAAAAAAAATCATGCCCTACAGAGTGGGCATTGACCTGTGAGATCTGGAACCTGGTACGTGTGCAGACAACGGTTTCCTCAGTCTTTATCAGCTCTGTTTTGGGTGGAACCTTCTCTTAGAGCCTGATACTCCTAAACGGGATCACAGTGAGTCTGAGCAGAACCACACCCACTAGACCAGAGACACCTTGGCTGAGCCCTGGGGAGACCAGCCCCGGGGGGGTTGGAGGATCATGGGAGCTGAGGATTAGTCAAGTCCAGGAAAGCAGCCGTTTCTCGACTAGAAGCAGCTCAGTGTTCACTTGACTAGAACAAGTGCCACCTGTATGACACGGTGGAAGGTCAAAGCAGAACAGGGAAAGAAAAGGTTGAACAATTCTTTTTTTTTTCCCCCTTGCATTTTTTTCCTCCCCCTGCCCTCAACCCCCACCAAGAGGGATATTTCAGAACAGTGAAGTGGCTTTTGGGGTCCGAGGGGGTATTGGAGGGGCTCAGTCGGTTGACTGCTGGCTGCTGTTGCCCCAGCATGGCCCTAGGTCAGTGCCATGCTTAAGCCTCATAACAGCCCGCGGGCTGAGGAAGTGAAGGCTGAGAGAGGGCAAGTCCCGGGTCTGTCAGAGCTAGTCGGTGCCTTTCAGATCCACGCGGGTGGGCAGGTGACGTCTTCAGAAGGGCCATCAGGCAGCCCCTCTCCTCACCCTGTGAAGGGAAGCTGTATCCTTCCGTGTTGCTCTGCTGCCCTGGGAAGTTCCCGAGCCAGGAGATCAGGTTGCCCAGAGGGCTCCTGGCACTGGGCTCATTTCCTCCTGGGGGGGTGAGGGGAGGGTGGTGGAGAGGGGAAGACTGGCCCTGTGGGAGGATTGGAGGAATCTGCTGGCCCTGGCCCACACAGCCTTCTCTGGGGTGGGGAGGTCCACACTTGGGTTTCTCACATGTGGTTATTTTGAGGCATATCTGCTTCTTGCTTGAGTGGGGTTGAACTGATTCCTTGCCCAGCTGAATGTAGGCCTGGCTTCCTTAGGGGTCCCACCTGGGGGGTAGGAGGTGTGATCTCGAGTGAGGGCCCTAGCATGGTTGGAAGGGTTCACAGCTGTTCTGAGGTCAGGCCTGATGGCTGGTGAGGGCCTGAAGGAGTTGGATCACCCAGGGGCCAGGCAGGGGCCCAGGATGGTTGCGTGTGATTATGGCACCCCTTTGTTAGGGAGCTCCAAAACTGGTTGGCTTGCTAGTGAGGCTGGACAAAGGAATGACCAATTTGCGTATTTCCTTAATAGGCATGAACTAGACTTTGGTTCTCAGAAGACATGGGTGATGTAAATAAGTCTATCTTATTTCACATATGAGAAAAAGAAGACCTGTTTAAGATCAAACATGAAGTAGGTGGATCTCAGCTCCTTTCCCAAGTCTGTTACTCTTTCCACTACCCTGTCGAAACCCATGGTAGGCCATCTGCGGCCAAAGCTTTAGGGGAGGGAAGGGCCAACTCGACTGAGCAGTGACCAAAGACCGAGCAGATGCATGCCCTCAAGTCTGGGGTATGTCTTGTTCACAGCTCTGTCTCCAGGCCCTGACAGGGCCTGGCCATAGTAGGTTCTCAATAAATGTTTGCTGAGAACATGCAAGAATTTCTTAGGTGTGGGGGATATCATGCTTACTTGCTCAACACCTTCCAGAATTTCCCCTTCTCTTTACAATGCCCTCTTCTTCCCTGGGCATTTCTTCTTACCCTGGGAGTGGGATGGTCTCTGAGACACGCATCTGGCTCTTCCTTGGCCCTACAAGAGCATTTGGGATTGCTCTTGGGGAGAAATAGGGAGCTCTTAGGTTCAGTGCGTTAACACGAGGTCTGCTTTGTGTGCTTGCTTCTCATGCGGATGGGCTACTTTTGATCTGGAAGGTCTTGTGACCTCTTTATTTTTCCAGCCGAGAGAGTGGGTTCCAAAGAGGCTTGGGGAGCTGCCTGGGGCCTCCAGTGAGCAGTGACAGAGCTGGACCTAAACTGCCCCTTCCCCCTAGCGCTTTCTGTGCAGTGCTCACCACCACTCCAGATCCCAATGGGTGACCTGGCGCCTCTTTTGAGATTTCAGTCCCTCTGGTTTCTGCCACCAGGAGTGGAACAGGAGACCTTCTCTTTAGTGCCTAGTGATGGCACGGGGGCTCTGTCCAAGTGAGAACTGGGGGCTCTTTGCTCACACTCTTACAGCTCTCAAGTTAGGATCTCGCAGGGGTTTTTCCTTTGAGTTTGGCTCTCTCCTCTTCCCTCTGCCTCTCTTGTCTCTCTACCCACCTTGTATTTCGAGTCTTTCATGGCTGCCCAGATCATGGCTGCCCAGACAGAGACGAGTGGAGGGGAACTGGTGGAGTATTTGAGTGTGGAGCCGGCTTCTCAGACCCCCTTTGGGTCCGTGCAGGGGCAGAGGGTGGTGGTGGTGGGGGGGTTGTGGGCCAGGTTCTTGGCCCTGTGGTCTGAGTTCTGCAGGCCACACCCTGCCCTGCCTCTCCCCAGGGGCAAGGGGCTGGCCACCTGGCATTTATATGCGCAGCTCTGCATCTGTTCTGTGAAGGAAGGAGAAAATACGAATGCCACCTGATGGTGTGCATAGCATTTGCCACTGTTTCAAAGCTTAGTTTTGTTTCAGAGCTTGGTTTTGTTTGTGGTCTCCTTTGAGCCAAAGAAAGGTTGGATTGGTACTGAGCAGGCATCTACAAGAAGGTCTCCGCGGGGCGCAGTCCCATGCAGCAACTCATGGAACCTTCAAGATCCTGCTAGGGGATAATCTCTGTCTCACAGATAGGACTTAGAGCCCTTTGCTCAGGGTTGCTTTATCTGTTCATTCGATAGGTAGTTACTGAGCCTGTGTTGTGTGCTGGGTCCCACCCTCAACTTAGCCTTCGTGGGTGAAATTAATGAGGTCCTTGTTCTCAGAGTGCTGGGACTCTTTGGTGGTGGGGTGAGTTGGGCTGCATTGTGGGAGCCGGGATTAGGGGTGGGAGGAGAGAGTTAGGATTTTAGTCCATTTTACTTAAATGCTTTATATTGTACTGTGTTACGACCCTTGTCCTTGTGTGTCTTCCTCCTCCCCTCGATGGGGATTATTTGCCGTTTACATGTGGTTAACTGTGGGCTCTGAGAGGCTGACTGATTTGTCTAAGGTAGCATAGTAGACAATTTGAGATAAAGTCCAGGTCTCCTGTGTCTACCTGTGAAAAATGTGGTTTTTATGTTCTTCTTACTGCAGTTTTAAAAAATGGATGTATAATTGACATAGAGCATCGTATTATTTTTAGGTCTACAACAGTAATGGGTTTCTTAAAAAATAAAAAAAATCAGTTTGCCGAAGAATCATCTGTCTGTTGGCATTTTGACAAACTCTCAAACACATTAGAAAAATTCAAAGTTGCTAATATGTGAAGGGGAAGCTCTGTGTCTCATCTCGTAGCCTGGACTGCGGAGCGAGGAGCGTAGCGTCTGTGGTCTAAGGCCGGGGCCGTGTCTGTCTGGAACCCGGGGCTGGCCCTGTCATGGTTGTGTTAGGGTTTGGGGGAGGAGCTCTTAAAGCCGTTACATTTGTTGCCAGCATTAATCTGTATTAATATTTGAAGCTGCTCAAACTTTTAGAAAGCAGAAGTCTGGAAATTCCAAGTTGAACCACCAGTGGCCTCCTGCGACGCGTGAACATGAACGTGACATGGGCCTGGGGAGGGTGAGGTGGCCCTGGGGCAGATGCCTTGGTAGTTCCCTTTAAAAAGAGAAGTTCCCAGTACACACAGTCCTCCCGTTTCATGGGGCTTGTGTGGGGAGCTCTGAGCCTCCCTAGTTATTTGGTTCCAGTCATTAATGGCCTTCTTGGGGGATGACTTACAGCGACTGGGCCTTTGGGGGAGACCCTTGGGGCCCTGAATTCTGCATTCCCAGTTATTGTTGTCACATGATTTAAATGACACAGTGGAGGGGGCTGTGGTTTAGTCTTCTGCTCCTTCCTTTGGGGTCTAGAAGAACCCTGGCTGATCATCTTCTTTGATAGTATTTTTTTCTCTGCCACCAAGTGCCCACCCAGGAGTGGTCTGGCACCCGGGCCCCTCCTCTCACTGCCTTTGCTTGGTAAGCCATCGCCCTCACCCAGAACATCTTTCTTTTTTTTTATAGATTTAATTAATTTATTTGACAGAGAGAGATCACAAGCAGGCAGAGAGGCAGGCAGAGAGAGAGAGAAAAGGAAGCAGGCTCCCGGCTGAGCAGAGAGCCCGATGTGGGGCTCAATCCCAGGACCCTGGGATTAGAACCTGAGCCGAAGGCAGCGGCTTAACCCACTGAGCCACCCAGGCGCCCCCACCCAGAACATCTTTGAGGGGGCACAGATGACCCCAAGAAACTCTGCTCCGTTGGTGTCTCTTCTTGAAGAACCCTGAGCTGTCCCCGACCTCAGCCTACCAAGTGGCTCTGCTCTGCTTCCAGAAGCTGCGTCTGTTTGCCCGATGCTCCCTCAGGCCGGGGGCTCCTCCGTTCATGGCAGCAACGGCTGTCACGGTCCAGAAGTTGTTTCAGTTTTGCTGATTAGTCTCTTGTGTACTTCGTGTTTGTGAAGTGCAGGCCACTGGGACTCTGGGAACCTTTTATGTTTGCAGCGTCACTGTTTTCACCAAAATCTGGGGAGGCAGGTATTTCCGTGTGCCCCTTTGAAAACTGAACCAAACAGGCTTGAAGAGAGCCCATCACCGTCTCCGCTCACACGGCTGTCTGGCAGGGCAGAGCCCTCCCCAAAGGAGCACAGTTCCGCTTTGGAATAAAGCTTCACTTCCAGTCCCGAGGCAGGAGTTTTACTCTCAGCTTCCCCTTGAGTTTTGGAAGGACCTGGGGCCAGAGAAGCCTTGGTTGTGGAAGCTGACTTGTGGCTTGTAGGATGTGGAGGGGGACCTCGGGCTTGTGCCCACTAGACCCCCCTCCCTTGCCCCATACCCTGCCTCAGCTGCCCAGGGCTGGCCACCAAAACTCTCTGGACTTTGCCAGGTACCCCCCCCCAGGGGACGAAGCTGCACCCGGATGAGAACCACTCAGCTCTGGTCACCATTTCAAGCTCTAAGCCCAGACAGTTTGTGGAGACAGAGAAATGTAGAATGTTTGAAATCAGGCCTGTCTTAGAAAACCCAAATCTGGTGCTTTTAGCTCCAGCCCTCTGTGTGTGGGGACAGACTGACAATGGGCTTTATGTGGGGATAATCTTTCCCAGTGGAATTTAAATCACCACTGCATGCCTTTTGGAAGTCTCATTATGGAGCCCCTTCTTCAACTATCTTGTCTTTATGCACTGGAGTGCATAAAAGGGGGAAAAGCAGTGTCTTATGTTTATTGAAGTTTTGTGGTGAAGACCCTTTTTGTGGAGAAGAACCAGGTGGAAATGAGACGGGCCTCTTCCAAGCCCCTTCTGAGGTGGGGGATGTGTATACAATGGGTGGAACATTCCTGTGCCTTCTGGAAGGCCCCGGATGAACGGGCTTTTCAGGTTTCAGAGCCATTCCCTGTCAGTCAGAGGATTTGAGACGTGTGCATTCTGTGGTGTATGTACACAAGCTTGAATAAGTTTGTCTTCACACACATGGCTGGTAAACCTGTCATGTTTTGTCAAATTCGGTTTCTTTTCCTCAATGTACAGTTTCTGTTCTTTCTCAACGTTTTCCGCTCAAGGTGCCTAGGTGCCTACGATGTGCCAGGCCGTATCTGAGGCCCCTGAGCATTTATTTGGAGAGTTAATTGAACATTAGAGCCCGTAATTTGCTGAGATGTCTTGTACTAAGAGAATCCAAGCTGTAAAAATTTCAGGAGCAGCAAAATTAGGGAACTTTTAAAAAAAATCTTCTGACGATAAGAGGTTATAAATCTATTTCTTGGATTCTGTGAACAGAGCTCCCTCCTGAAATGTCATAAATAGGGTTCAGTTTGCAATATCCCTTCATATGTGCTCATATATGTGCTCTTTTCCAGCAACATCTATTTGAGGCGAGGTGGAGTGTGCCCCTTTCTATAGGTGGCCTTTGGGGCACATGTTTGGTACCTCCCATGAGAGTGGTTAGTTTTCAGGAGATGGTTCACTTGTCAGTCTTAGTAGCTCTAACAGATAATTTTTGCAAGAGCACCCGGTGACCATTTCTGTCTTCTTGTATCACTAGCATCACTCCTTCAGGGGTGACAGGTCATTATTATTATTATTTTAAAAGATTTTATTTATTTATTTAAAAGATTTTATTTATTTATTTGACAGAGATCACAAGTAGGCAGAGAGGCAGGCAGAGAGAGAGGGGGATGCAGGCTCCCTACTGAGCAGAGAGCCCAATGCGGGGGCTCGATCCCAGAACCCTGAGACCATGACTTGAGCCGAAGGCAGAGGCTTAACCCACTGAGCCACCGAGGCACCCCAGGTGACAGATAATTAACTGATGGCCTCTTTTTATCCCATTGCACCTGTGATTTTATTTCCAGGGCTTTGCTCCCTCCTCCAGTAATAAAAGTAATAATAGCTACAATTCGCAGTCGCTGGTATTATTAGCAGTGTTAGTAACTAGGAGCACTTAAATACCAGGCACAGGGTCACGTGGCATTCCAGCCTGCACTTACCCACAAGGCTTTCCTGCCTCTGAAGGTCACTGTAGGTGCAGAAGTGAAGAGAGGAAGGAAGGTATAAAGAAGAAATAGAACTCCTTTAATCTGCTATCCAGAGATCCACACTGTTAGCATTTTATTGTATCCCCTTATGGCTTTATCCCAAATGGATTGTACTGAGCATGTAGTTTTTTATATCTTGTCTGCCTCACTTGATGTCTTTTGGTGAGCATATTTCCATGGGATAATTGTTCTTTTAGAACATTGTTAACTGTGTAATATTCCAGCATCTGTTCTAACATTTTGTTCCATTCTCCTACTGCTGGGCATTTAGTTGTTTCTGGTATTTCAGTATTATAAAGTGTGTCACTGCAGTGTTGCTCTGCTAGTGACGTGTGTGTGTGTGTGTGTGTGTTTATGTGTGTGCGTGCTTGTGTGCATGTGTGTGCAAAGTCACTTGCAGTATCAGGACTCTGTGATGGGCCACTGGGGCCCAGGCTTGAGCTGGAAGATTCTACTACTTGACTTGTGGACTAAGATGTTAATAGTTCTCTCCCTCCCTCCTTCTCTTCCTACCTTATTATTTTTTTTTTTTTAAAGATCTTATTTATTTATTTATTTGACAGAGAGAGACCCAGTGAGAAGGGAACACAAGCAGGAGGAATGGGAGAGGGAGAAGCAGGCTTCCCACTGAACAGAGAGCCTGACGCAGGGTTCAATCCCAGGACCCTGGAATCATGATCTGAGCCAAAGGCAGATGCTTAATGACTGAGCCACCCAGGAGCCCAGCTTCCTTCCTTTTTCTTTCCTTCTTTCTCCTTCTCCTCCCTTCCCTTCTTTCCCCACCCCATCTCTTTCTTTTCTTTTCTTTTTTTAAAGATGTTATTTATTTATTTGACAGGCAGAGATCACAAGTAGGCAGAGAGAGAGGAGGAAGCAGGCTCCCCGCTGAGCAGAGAGCCCAATGTGGGGCTCGAACCCAGGATCCTGAGATCATGACCTGAGCCGGAGGCAGCGGCTTTAACCCACTGAGCCACCCAGGCACCCCTTCCTTCCTTCCTTCCTTCCTTCCTTCCTTCCTTCTTTCCTTTCTCTCTCTCTTTCTTTCTTTTAAAAATTGATTTGGAGTAATTCACTTGATCATATTCTCCCCTCTCATGGTGCTTCTGATGAGGTGTTTATCTGTAAATATGGAAGAACCTGCTTCTGGTGTTCAGAGAGGGATTCCAGGTCGCTGCGAGGTGGGTCTGAGCGGGACATTCTACCGACAGTAACTCCAGTGGTTGAGTGCTGAACAGGCCTGCCACCGACCTAACTGCTTTGCATAACTGGTTTCATTGACTCTTTACATCAGCCCTGAGGAGCAAAGGAAGCAGATTCCTATCTCACACGGAAGGAGAGGGAGGCACGTGCCAGAAGCAGGGCTGGGATTTGAAGCCAGGCTTAAAGCCGGGGCTCCCGCACCAGTTTGTGGCTCCTCTGCCCCACAGTCCTGGGCCCCGCCCTTGGGATTCCGTGTGGTTCACAGCTGGGGCTGATTTGCCACCCGTGGGACATTTGGCAATATCAGGAGACATTTAGGGTGTTCTGACTGGGGGGCAGAGCATCCTAAGGGTGCTGTTGGCCCCTAATGGGTAGAGGCCAGGAATGCTGGTAAGAGCCCCACAGTGCCCAGGACAACTTCCCACACGCCCAGATGCTGGCAGTAAGGAGGTTGAGAGGCGCTGTTAGGGGAGACAAGGAAGCAAACAAAGAAAATGCAGGATCCTCGGGAGGCAGCCAGGAAGGAGTGGAAGAAAGCAGCTTTGGGAGTGAGACCTCTCCTTAGTTTTATCATCTTGCATGATAAAAGCATGGCACTTTTGATACAATAGTGCTTCTCAGAGTCCAGGAGGCCCCAGATTCTCTCACCAGATCTCTGGGGTTAACATATACTCAGAAACGGTGAGGCTCTGCTTCCTCATCTGAAAGTCAAGAAATTGTGCTTCTCTGGCATTTTCAGCGTGGGTTCAGGGGTCAGACTTCCTGGGTCTGAATTCTAGTTCCCTCTACGAGTTTGGGCAAGTTACTTTAACTTTGCAAAGTCTCTGTTTTCTCATCAGTTAAATAGGCAGGTGATAGTGACAATAGAATGTGGTAACGAGAGTAAAATGCGTAATATATGAGCTGAGGCATGGTGAGCACTGGACAAATCTTAATGACTTGCTAAAACATTAGGGTGGGTGGGTACTTAGCCAAGAAGGAAGGTCAAGTGTCTGTGCTTCCTAAGGGCAGAATTTTGTCTTGTCCTGGGCTCGCTCTCTAGTGTCTGGAATTGCCTGTAGGTTTGCCCCTGGGATCCATCAGGGTGGTACTAAGTATGGGAAGACAGGAGATAGCACATTTACGGTAATGTGAAACTTTGTGTTTATTCTTGGTTTGTGATGTAATGGAGTCATGATTCAACTGTGCATGTGTGTTGGGAGCAGAGATGGACCATTTTCAGGTTCTCAAAATGTGGGAATGCAGTTCCCTGGGGGCAGGCACTGGCCACTCCTGGCTTCAGCCTGGAATGTAGGTACTCACCGATTCAGCCCTCGCATCAGGGCCAGAGCTATGATGGAGAAGCCCCTGGCCCCTCCCTGCTGCTGCTTGACAAAGACATGTACCCTCTGGCTGGTGGAAGAGCCTCTGAGGCCAGGTGAGCCTGGAGAGCTCATGTGTCTACCTCCCTCATTAATATTTCTCGGGAGGAGGAGCTCCTTAATCAGTGGGAGCCCAGATCTTAAGGAGTAGGGCAAATGGATGCAGGTCATGGAGAAGAGCCTGGGGGAACATCAAGCATGCAAGCATGTGGGCTGGCTCCACATTACAGTTCACAGTGACACACCCTTCACAAGTTCTCCAGGTAACAGGGAAGTGGTACCCCCGATCTTACAGCGTAATAAAGGCTTGGCAGAATTGTAGAAACTAGTGATGGCAGAGCAGCTGTACCTCACATCATTTCACTTTATGCAATGATTACCTGCTTTATGCAATGCCTGCATCACTATCTAGAGGGGTCTGGCAGCCACATAAATGAGGGAAGTGGGCTGGGGACACTGGGGATGAGTTGGGAGAGGTCAAGGCCCCCAGAAGGCAGCCGCTCAACCCTAGCCCCATTTTTCTTTTTTTTTTTTTAAAGATTTTATTTATTTATTTGACAGAGAGAGATCACAAGTAGGCAGAGAGGCAGGCAGAGAGAGAGAGAGGAGGAAGCAGGCCCCCCGCTGAGCAGAGAGCCCGATGCGGGACTCGATCCCAGGGCCCTGAGATCATGACCTGAGCCAAAGGCAGCGGCCTAACCCACTGAGCCACCCAGGCGCCCTAGCCCCATTTTTCATGTGAGAACTTGGCCATGTTGCAGATCTTCTGATCCCCCTCCCCCAAAGAAAAGCAGGGAATGATATTTTTATAGGAAATATTATTTTAGAAAGTCCCTAGCATGGTGCCTCACATGATGGGTACTCAACAGATCCCCCTCCAGAGTGATTAGGACTTGCTATTTGTGGATTATGGATTCTTTGGTGGCAGTGGACTGTATTTTTGCCTGGCTGCTTGCCTGTAAGCATGGCACTTTTGATACAATAGTGCTTCTCAGAGTCCAGGAGGCCCCAGATTCTCTCACCAGATCTCTGGGGTTAACATATACTCAACTTCTTGCTTTTCTTTCTTGGTCTCTTTGGCCAGTCCTCCCGCCCCTCCCTCTAGTGTGACAGTTATGTTTTCTCTAGAATGCTTCTGATGAATTCTGACCTTGGGAGACTTGAGGGATGGTCTTGTGATCAACATGTGAAGAACAGTCGTCCGCCCTCCACCCGCCCCCAATTCTCAATAGAGCCCCTAGGCTCCATACTTCAAGGCAGATTAGCTTCCAAGGCATGCTGACAGATGCTCCTTCTGCTGTTGTACACCCAGGCCTTGGGGGGATGACGCTTCCATTCCACTGTAGGGTCAGGGTCAGGTGACAAAGATAGGTCCCTGAAGTCAAGTCTAGAAGAGGCCACTGGGGCCAGCTTGTCTCTGGTCTGTGATGCTCATCTCAGAATCCAGCAGGATGCTGCTAGCTAGCTTGGCTCTCAGCTTCTCAGTGTTGAAGACGCAATGTACTTCAAGCCAAGGCACTCTATCCCTTTCCAGGCATTGGGGGAATGTTTTTCCAGCTCGGTTACTTGCTGGCATGCATAGGTCAACATACAAGGTGTTCTTGGAGAAACTGGAGCTGGATGTTGACTTTTGCTCCCCGGAATGTGTCCTGGGAGGAAGTGGGTTTTTAGGTTGCAGTGGGTATAGGATGTGGTCTGGGGTGATTAGTATCACACACTGTGGATGAAGTTAACAAGAAATGTGGAACTTTTTTTTTTTTTTTTCCTTTTGTACTTTTGGGCTAAGGCTCCTTAAAAGGAGCTTGTGTATCAGGGAGGTGCCCTTGATTCTGCATGTGTTTTAAACATTTGTGTAGAACTTAGAAGCACACGATTGCCTTATTTCATGCAGTAAATATGTTTCTGGCAAGTAACTTGCTCAGTAAGACCTGAGCTCAGTTTCTGATTTTGATACTTAGTAGTTGTGTGAGTTCTGGATCATACACTTAACCTTGCTCTCCGAAGCCCAGATTTCTGAGTGTGAAATGGAGACAAACCCATGGATTGTTTTAAGGGTTCTGTGAATTAGTGCACGTAAAGCACGTTGTGTCCAGTTCTTGCGCAAAGTAAGTATTTAGTGATGGTAGTTATTATCCTAGTTACTTGAGAGGCAGCTTGGTAATCATAATAGTAATGGCAGTGATGACAGTTATCCGAGGCTTACTATTTGTCAGTTACTCTTCCAGGTACTTTCTATCAGTGAACTCATTTCGTCCTCACAATTACCCAGCAAGGTAGGTGCTTTCATCATCTCTGTTTTGTAGTTGATAAAACAGAGAGGTTAAGTGACTTAGCCGAAGTCACCCAGCTTATACATATGAAAAGAGCATGGACTGAGTGGCATGCCTGCTTGTCACCTCCTGATGGTGTGTCTGTTGGTAAATTCTTAACTCTATGAGCTGCCTTCCCCACTGTGAAACGGTGCTGGTGACCGAGACCTCCCTCCCTCCCCCACCCTGCATTGCCCAGCGTGGTGCTTGATTGTAGGTGCTTAGGATTCAGTTGCAGACTCACTGATGATGTCAGGGGCTTATGATGAGGTCCAAATGAGCTGTAAATCTCTGGACAAAAGGTACTTGCTGTTTTGAGTGCCCCGAGGTGCTTATTGTTGGTGTTTTAACACCTTGCCTGTTTTTCAGATTTCCAACCACTTAAGAGAGAGGGACAGGCTAAGAAGACAAAGATCAAAACATCACCTTAGTGAATGATGAAGGCTTGGGGGAGGATGTGGCTTAGGTGTGGGATAGCATGGGCTTCCTGATAGGGGCTGCATGAGACAAAGGTACCCACCCACTCTAGGGCAGCTTGAGCACCCAGGGGCCTCCTTCCATGGGACTGGGAGCTGGCGGCGGCAGCCCACATGAAGCTGCTGGTGGAGGAGCAGTCCACCAGAGCAAGAGAAATCATTTCGAGGGGAAGAACTGGGTGGAGAGGCTGATGGAGACAAGGAGTTTTGAAGGAAAAAGTCCTTTTTGGAGACCAGAAATAGGGAAGAAGCATACCAGCCACAATTACTATTTAAAGAAATATTATCCCCACAATCCCCCAAAAAACCCAACGACCAAAAAAACCACCGCTACCTTATGGCGCTACCCAGTTTCTCCCAGCACAGTTCATGGCTGTTTCATACTTCCATTTAGCTCACACCCCAAACCTTTGAGTCATCTTTGATTCTCTTCCCTCAGATCCTGTATCCGTCCATCTGCCATTCTGTGGGCTCAACCCTCAAAGCAGATCCAGAATCTTCTTAGACCTCCCGACGATGGCGCTGAGCCAAAACACCATTGCTCTTGCCTGGTTTACCGTGGGGTGGGGGATGGGGTTCTCTCTTAACTGTTACCTTGGTCTTTTCTCAATCTGTTCTCAGTGAGGCAGCCATACGGATCCTTTTTAAAAGCGAGGTGCTTTAAAAACGGAAAGACATGTTCTTCCTCTGCTCCGAACATAGCATGGGTTCTCTGTTTCGCCCAGAGGAAAAGGTGAGGTCCTCCCAAAGGACTGTCCATCCGACCCCGTGGCCCTCTGACCCCCTACCTTCTCCCTCTACCGTCCGCTCTGCTCCCACTGCACAGCCACACACTTCTGCCTCCGGGCTCTGCACTAATGTTCTTCTTCTTGGAACACCCACCCCAAGTCCTGCCCAGTATTCTCCTTCACTTCCTCTTGCTTCCAGAGTGGCCTGCCCTGACATCCCCATCTACAGCAGCACCCCAGCACTCCCGATCTTTCCTTGTCTGCTCTACCTTTTGCCCATAGCACACACTGCCTCCAGGACACTCTATGGTCTTCCCTGAGTTAGACCGTTGGCTCCCTCAGGTCTGACGAGTTTTCTTGACAGCTGCATCTTCAGCCTTTGGGGCAGCGCCTCTAGAGCAAAGAAGGTTCAGAATGTAGCCTTGTAACAAATTTTGGAGATTGTGCTGTGTGGGATCGAGCAGGAGCAAGATACACTTGCTGGCCCACGGTCATGGGGCTGAGCTCTCCTGGGTGAAATGATGGCGGACCCTGTCCATAGCACTCACTGTGTGCCAGGCACGGCGCCAAGAGCTTCCTCACAACCACCCGACAAGGCACCTCCTGTCATCATCTTCATTTCCAGATGAGAAAACAGACAAAGAAAGGATGAGTAATTGAACCAAGGGGACACATCTGGCTTTAGCACTAGGGGTCTGCTCTAGAAGCCTGCTCTAGAAGCTCCCAACCATTGCACCTTCCTTCTAACCCCCACTTGCACAAGCCCAAATCACAGTGGGGACCATCAGTCCTGATTTTGGTGGAGCTTTGCACCTGGTTAATGGGAGCACTCTCTGGCCAAGGGGTTCTGGGAAGCCTTCTCTGTGGAAGGGGGGTTTTGTCAAGTGAAGATACCTGATAAATGGATGATTGCCCCCAAATTAGCTTGCTTTCTTGGGTTAACTAGAATACATCAGGCTTTCGAAAGTAGAGTGGTGTGTGTTTTCCTCTGTAGATCTAAGAAGTAGATTTTTGATACTAGTAAAATTCAAAATGACTGGGCGCTAAGCTTATTGAGAATTCAGGAGGTGGGTTAGTGAGACAACACTTGAGTGCAATTTTATCTTTTGAAAAACATTTTTGCGAAGTCGTGTTTCTAACCAGGAAGCTTGCTGGTTCATGAAAACTCTCTTTTCCATGAAAGTGTGTATAGTGTACTGAGAACAAAGATTGAGTTCCTATGGGCTGCTTTTTCTTAACGTATAGAAGCTATTTTTTTTTTTTTTATTTTAAAAAGAATCCAAGCTCATGTTTCTACACAAACAACAAAATAAACCAGTACGTTCCAAGAACAAACATTTGCTTTACCCACCCACAAACTTGGAAAGATACAGGGATGAAGGGAGAAGTCGGAAGCCAGGGAGGTAATGCGAGATTCGTTTAGCGGCTCCTATTAATTTCCATAAGTCTGGAAGGAGCCCTGAAGCCTTTTCATGTTTTGATTAGAACTACCACCTCAACCAATTTGTTAGAAAAGTATATTGTAGAGATTCACTGGTCCCTTGGGCACCTGGGAGCTGCCAGCCCCTTAACAGGGAAGAGAGCTGCATCTTTTCCTCGTCTCCATGTTGGCAGAATAATGTATGGCAAGGGGGCTCTCGTGTCCTGTGTACCTAGCGGCTTCTTAGGGAGCCTCAGAAGGGGTAGGGGCTGCTCACTGCTGTCCCTGCCCCCAAGGTGCCTTCCTTGGGGGAGGTGTGTGCTGCCGCATGCCTGGGGTCCGTCCTGGCTCCACCTTTGTGTGGACACTGCTGGTTTCCTTCTCGGTTCCCTGTCTCTTGTCTTCATCCTGGTTGAAGCCTGCTTCTCCCAGTGTGACTCTGTTGTGGTAAATGGTTGCACGGCGTCATCACTGGGTGAAGGGCCATGGAAAGTCCTGTGTGGGGGGATTGACTGTTTGCTTGTAGGCTGTGCCCATCTGACCCGAGTGTGGATGCTGTGCTTTGAGGGGCACCAGGACTCCTGCCAATAATCCCAGTAGGAACTACTGTGATCCTGTATCTGTGTGTCCAGGACTTCTCTACACCCCCTGATTACCATGTTTGAGATAGATAGGAAAACAGTCTCCATTGGATGGAAGAGGAAACCAAGGCAGAGGAGGGAGAGTGGACCCTCCCAGGGCCCCAGAGAACAAGCAACAGAGCCAAGACCCGGGCACCCGAATTTGTAACCCTCACCTTTCTTTCTGTTATGCCACCTTTCCCGAAAGTCCAAGTCCTGTCCTGAAAAATGGGAGCAGGAAGGAGCCTCAAGCACCCGAATTTGTAACCCTCACCTTTCTTTCTGTTATGCCACCTGTCCGAAAGTCCAAGTCCTGTCCTGAAAAATGGGAGCAGGAAGGAGCCTCAAGCAGCTCTGAAGTGTCCTGGGCTGCCCACTTCTGGAGTACTTGTTATTTAAGAAAAATAAGCCCCTGGGGCACCTGGGTGGCTCAGTGGGTTAAAGCCTCTGCCTTCGGTTCAGGTCATGATCCCAGGGTTCTGGGATTGAGCCACGCATCGGGCTCTCTGCTTGGCAGGGAGTCTGCCTCCCGCTCTATCTGTGCCTGCCTCTCTGCCTACTTGTGATCTCTGTCTGTCAAATAAATAAATAAAATCTTCTAAAAAAAAAAAAAAAGAAAAGAAAAGGAAAGGAAAATAAGCCCCTTACTTGTTACCAGTTTTGCTTTACAAAAGTGATGGAAATGCTCCAGGCTGTGTGACTTTGGCCATGTTCTCTTCCTTTGTTTTGGTCTTCTCACCCGACAAATGGGGATACAAATGGGCACCGACTTATAGGTTGTTTAGAAAGTACTGGCATATACTTATGCTCTGAATATCATCCTGATCAGGCACTTTGGCTGTGAATTCATCTACTGATCTCCTACTGTATACCAAGCCCAATCAATATGGAGACAGAAATAGCTGGCAAGGGATGGACAGGTATGGGAGGAACATCGAGAAGGGGATGAGTATTGAGTAGTAAGACCGCTTTGTTTTTGGACAGCTTTGTTTCTGAAGCACTTTCTCAGATATAGGCTCCCATGTGGCCCCTCCTCCCGCCAGCTTTGCCTCCAGGGATATCCCTTGGTGGAGCTGTTCCTGACCAGCTCGGGGCTGAGCTTTGTGCCTGGGCTGGTGGTCCACGTGTGCACCTGGATAGACGCAGGGGCAGGGGACTGGTTTGGGTCCTAGGGTAGGCAGAAACAGGGGGCAGGTGAGAGCAGATGCATAGACATGAGTGAGGGTGTGAGATAATGTCTTAGATGTCATTTCCTTTGTGAAAACCAGAGAACTGATGCCTTTATTTAAAACAAAAACAACAACAACAAAAAAAAACAGCTTTGGAGACATTAGCCCCAAAGGACAGAGGTTTTTGTCTGTTTTGCCCACTGCTCTAAAATTGTGACTGGCCCATAGTAGGTGCTCAGTAAATATTTGTTGATGGAATAATGAAAGGGAATCGGCCTTCCTTGCTCAGTTCTCATGGACAGCTCTGGTTGTCACATGAAGGGCGGTGTCCAGCACAGGCTGCCAGAGGGTGGCTGCTCTCCATCCCCTTACCAGTCTTTCCTGACAGAGGGAAGTACACATTTTTTAGCTACTTTTGTTCTGACTGATACACTTGGCTGCCTAACAAAAAGCCAGAGGAGAACTGAGACTTTTTAGCATCATTCAAAATGCTTGCCATTCCTCTTGCTTTGCGAAATCATGAGCTAGTTATTCGGAGTTCACGTAAAGGTCAGAGCTCGATCTGCTGGAAGGAGGTTCCCCTTGGTTTATGCTAGGGGAACTTTTTCCCCCTTCTGTTTATTTTACCCAAAGGCTTCTGTTTTTCTCCCAAGCTAAAATCTGGCATTTGTTGTAGAAAATTCTCAGCTTCTGTGTGTGTGTGTGTGTCTGTTTTTTTTTTTTTTTTTTTTTTTTTTAAAAAAGAGCTCATGTTTGGCTTTGGTTGAGATTCTCAGTGATTTTTCTGCTGCCTAAGAGTGGGTGTTCTGCTCCTTGAAAGGCCAGCTCTGAAGTGGGGCCTGAAGTTCACTGTCCGTTTTGGAGGGGACTTCAAAACCATTTTCCTGGGCCTTCCAAGGGCCACCACAGCTTGTGTTCCCTTGTTTTTGGTGGATACGTGGAGCAGGGTCTCTCAAACTACATGGGACCTTTCTCCCTGCCCCTCCTCACCCCTGTTCTGTTTTTGAGGATGTGAGATGAGGCCTCTTTCTCGTTCATGATTCTTTTGGGGGGAGGGAGAGAGGGCCCTTGGCCCCGGGGCCTTCCTGCCGTCCCTCCCCTGGGGAACTGGGGTCTCCTTCCCAAAGGGCTGGGTTCGTTTAGAAAGCGGGAAGGGTTGGGACTTAGGGAGTGGATACTGAATGCGAGGCCAAGACTGGGCTGCGGCTCAGCGCAGTGTTTCCCTACAGGATCAGCCCACCATGGATGGCCCAGACAGCTCCCCGGCAAGGCTGCTGGAGCTCCTTTCTGCTCCTCTGAGATGCCCAGAATGGTTTCCTGCGGAGCAAGGGGTGGGGCGGAAACCCCATCAGTGAGCCAGTGTAAGGGAGGAGCGGGGGGGGGGGGGGGGTGGTGCAGGGGCTATCCCCAGCCACATCTGGGTTCTTTAGCCTTTGCAGGCCTCCTAGCCCCCTCCGTGTGTGTGTCCCTCAGGGAGGAGATGTCGCTCCCAGGACCCGGTGCCCTCCTCTGCGTGCTTCTAGTCTTCATATGCCCTCCCCGTGGTACCCATCTGCTTTTCTCCATTGCAGAGATTTGCATTTGGAGTTCTGCTACATCTGCAAGTCTTTTTCCTGTTTGTAAATCATGTATCTTCTGCTCGAGTTTGAAACTTTCCAAAGCAAGCGTCTGGGATGCAGTGACCTGTTTGTAGCGTGCGTTACAGCTTACCGAGCGCTTTCATGCCTGATGTTACTTAGAAGCAGTCACAATGGCAGACAGTCCTGTAGGCTTAACTAGGACACAGCTCTGTCCCCAGAACCATAGGAGGCTAACTTAGCCTCACCCCACCCCCCTGTGCTGTTAGCACCTCTGTTACAAGGAGGGCAGAGCTGGGGCAGAGATAGCGCAGTGACACCCCTAAGGCCACGCATTTGCCTGATGGAGAGCTGGGATTTGAACCCCGGGCAGGTGAGCTCCAGAATCCTGGCGCTGAACCACTGTACCATACTGACCTTTGAGCAGAGCAGGAATAGGACTTATCGCTCTTATATCTCAAAAACAAAAGAACCCTTGTCTTAAAACAATTCAAAAGTTAATACTGCAGTGGGCGGGGGGAGCTTCAGTCATGCACCCCATTCCTCCCACCTTGCTCCGGGCCGTCATCCCCAGTGCTCAGAGACAGACCCAGCTGTTAACACGGGATGTCCTTGCAGAACATCCATTCAGAACCCTTATATATTTGCTACGTTAAGTATGGGAACATAGGTAATTACACTAATGGCCCCCCCCATCGTCCTGTAGGCGGTGAGTCAGAAGTGAAGGGGTGAAGTGTACTGCTGGGTGCGCAGGGTTGCAGAGGAAGAGTATGACCTTGAACCCGGATCTCCTCTCTCACTGTGACCAGCCTCAGGGGGGAACTAGTCCGGGGCTGGTGTCCCAAGGACCAGCCTGCTGTATTGTGGCCAGATGGTCTTCGTCGACACAGCTGGGGAGTGGGGGTGGGGGGGGCGGGCAGGCACCTTCCAGGGTCATCATTATAAAGGGGATGGGCTTCAGGCAAAGGCTGAATAATGCAAATCTTCAGTTTCGGTTTAGAGAATCCGAAACTTGCGGCGAGGATATAGAAAATAAGGAAGTAGTCGGACAGCGTTTTCCTCTCCCTTCTTTCCTCTTTCCAGTGAGAGAAGGCATTGGGAGGCCTGCTGGAAAAGAGTCCGGGAGAGTCCTTTCCTGTGATAAAGCCAGTCCCTTCCCCTCCCCCAGGGCAGTTAGGGAGCCTCAGGGTCTGGACCGACCTCACCAGCCTGGAGGAGACAGCATTCTGCAGACAATGGGGGGAAAGGAAAGGAAGACAATGCGTTTGCCGATGGTGCCGATGACTTCCTCAAATGCAAGGCCTGGGCTGGACTCAGAAAACCCCCGCTTGGAGGTCCCCAGGTCCGACCGGAGCATGTGCTTTCACTCTCCACATCCTATTGTCCAGGACGGAAAAGTTCAGACTGTGTGGATGGGCCCTCTGACTGTGAATTCATGTGGCAATTTGAAAGCAGAGGAAGGCTTCTAGGGAGCCTTTTTCTTTTTCTGGGTTCCACTGCTCAGGAAACAGTAATTATCCAAACCACAGGAAAAAGAAATCTGAATAAGCCGAGAAAATAGAGGCCCCCTGAAGCATGTGCATCAGTGTTTTTTTTTTTTTTTTCCTCAGAGGAGAGTCTTCTTATTCACGTTTTTAAAGACCCGTCCAGTTAAGTGTGGCTCTACCGGCTTCCTCTCCTGCAGCAGAGAAGCAGTAAGAACAGACAGCTACGGGTAGAGACAAGAGAAGCTGGAGAAAGAAGCCTGTGGTCAGACACCTCTGTGGCCCCAGGGAGCCTCAGGAGCTTGTAGTCTAATGAGAATGTAGAAGGGCCCTAGCTCAGCAGGCCTGGGAAGTGCTAATTTAGCCCAGTATGTACAGCTGTTAATAATACGACCAGGCGTCCTTGAAACATTCAGGAAAGATGAGGGTAATATTATTAGATTCAGAGTACAGTTGACCCCCAAAACAAGACAGGTGCTAGGGGGCACCTACCCCCCCCCCCCCCCTTTAGTTGTAAATATGCCAAAACACTGAGTTACTCATCGCCTACTGTTGAGTGAAAGCCTTACGGATAGCATAAAGAGTCAGTGAAGATGTATTTTGTATGTTACCTACATGTTACATACAGTATTCTTACAGCACAGTAAGCTGGAGAGAAGAAAACATTGCTAAGAACGTCACAGGGGAGAGAAGCTACATTTGCAGTGCCTTATGGTATTTGTTGAAAAACAAAACAAAACACCTGCAACCTATGTGTAAGTCGACCCGGGCAGTCCAAACCCACATGGTTCAAGGGTCAGCTGGACTCAGTTTGTGAACAGGATGGTGTGGTACACATGGGTCTCCATCACTTATTTCTCATTCAGAGAGGCAGCACTAGATTGATTGATTATTGATTGAGTAAGCGGCCTGTTACAGGCAGCAAGAACACTGAATCTACATTGATTGGTCAGCTGGTCCAGGTGGAGAAGTGTTCCGGTCCCTGAGAACAGGGTGGTACAGACCTTGTCCTCAGGGAGCTTGTACTTGGGCGGCGGTGAGCATGGTGTCATCGGTGTTGAGCTCGTGGCAGGAGCAAGGGCAGGAGAGCCCAGAGCCAGGACGAGCAATGCCTTGAAGCTGATCCTGCCGCTTGCCTTAGCAAGGGGTACTGGCTGGGTCCCTGTCTTCCCTACTCTGTACCTTGCTTATGTGGGAAACGGTGACCTTGAAAGTTCTACCCAAGAGAGGTCTCCCAGGAAGACTAAGTGAGAAGGGGCATGGAAACGGCCTTCGCACACAGCCTGGCATAGCCTGGTGGTGGCAGCTCTTCTTTTTATTCTCCTTGGCATTCCAAGTCTGCTCTGGGGAGAATTCCAGGACAGTTTCAGAGAGGAAGTGATCTTGGAACCCAGTCGTGAAGTCACCCAAGTCACTGAGGTCACCTAGTAGGTACAAAGGAGAGGCCACCAGGTGAGAAAAATTCTAAATGGCTGTGATAAATAATGTGTTGACAGTTAATTTGTTTTTATGGAATGCTCTATGGGCTAATGATGATGGTGGGAAAATGCAACTTGGCATTATACTTTGATCTGGGACCAAGATCACCCTTGATGATGCCAGGGGGAACTGCATCTCAGTTGGAGCATAGATTGGAAGAAATGCTGTTTAGTTGAAATCATGAGTGGAAATTGGTCCTGGAGTCACCCACAGATACAGTGTCCAAAAGTGGTGTTTACCTATCACGTTGGGGAACACCTCCATTTCTCAGCAAGCCTCCATCAGCTCTTGCATGGCTGAGAAGGTTGCCTTCCATGGCTGAGGATCAGATCCAATAGTATATCTAGGGGCTCCATAGAATGGAAAGTCTATATCCTGGAATGTGCTATCACTATGAGGCTGGTGAGAAATGGTGCTTGGGACTTGGAACTCACGAACCAGCAGATTCAGGTCTCCCAGCTCAGGCTCTCCCTCCCTCCCAGGTGGAATGGCAGTACTGTTCAAATTCTTTCTCTTTTTCTTCTTCCCTCCCTTTAGCAGGTAGAGTTTCATTCACTCAAGTAGTGTGCTTATATGGTGAGACCTCCACGGACTTTGTTTTTTGCTACTGCTGGTGATCTGATTTCAAATGGGAATACGTCATTGCTAAGAGTTTTGTTTTTCTGGACTATTCTCTGTGGAAAATTTCTTAATGTTTACTTCATTATTTCCCCTCCTCCCCCCGGTAATGTATCAATAGCAGCAAATCTCACTCATTATTATTGTTTGGAGGCACAAACTATTTTTATAGTTTTCAGTGAAAAGTGGCTCTGCCATTCTCAACAGCAGAGGGAAATTTGATGAGCTGGTGTCCTGTGATAGCTGGTCTGAATGTCACATGATTTTGCTAATTGCCACAGAGATACATTATAACCTGTTTTCTGAGAGGTAGGGGGACTTGGTTTCCCTGAGGTTGCATAATTATTAGTTCAATAGGACTACAGACACATTAAAAGAAGAGTTAGAGAATATGCCTTTCACCTTCCTTCCAGTGCAGGGAACCTTCTACAAGGTTCTGAACAGGTGTACTTGGTCACAGTAATAAGGACTAGAGCTTAATTAAGCTCTTTCTACAAAACAGTGTGGAAAATACCAGTGGAGTAAATGTGCTTAGCATTGGGGTGTCTATTTCTTTCTTTCTTTAGATTTTATTTATTTATTTGCTAGAGAGAGAGAGAGAGAAAGAGAGAATGAGCCCAAGCAGGGAGAGCAGCAGGCAGAAGGAGAAGCAGACTCCCTGCTGAGTAAGTAGCCCATCCCAGGACTTACTTAGTCCCAGAACCCCAAGATCACAATCTGAGCTGAAGGCAGAAGCTTCACCAACTGAGCCACCTAGGCATCCCTGGGGTGTCTTTTAAAAAACAATCCTAAAACCAACCTAACAGAGAAAACACTAGACCATACCCATTTGCTGGCGAAGAAATGCACAGAGAGGGTTGGGAGTTCTAACCCAGAGTTGTCTAATTCAGCATCCAGTGGTCTCCTGTTTGCTTGACTTTTTCTGCTCTGGTGTTCTAAACGTGGAGTCATACGACTGCTGGTGTGCGAGATGATGACAGACGCAAGCTGGATGAGTATTTATTTTAACCGTCATCTATTTTCATATATATGAGGAAAAAACCCACAGAATGACAGGCCACCTGGTTTCTTGGAACGTATCACATAGGGTGAAGCTAAATTCATTTCAGTAAAATGTGTAAGGAAAATATTCAATAGATAAAAATGTGGAAGGTCTGTGACTATGGCCAACCTGATGGTGGTGTGCCCAAATGAAGTAATCTCAGTGATGCCTCTGTTCGCACACACCAGGCTTTTGTTAATGTGGTGCTGATCAAGGGGTTCTTTAAGAAAAAGGTGGTGCAGGAGATGTCTCCTTGCCTGGCCCTCTTGGCCAGAGTTTTGTTGGATCCCCCTGCAGTCACACCCAGAGGACCCGCCTGCATCTTGCTCATTGCCTTTTGTCTTTTCTTCTCTAGGTTAAATGCCCCCAGCCATCTCCCCCATTCCCTGTGTGCCTTGCTCCTGTCCTGCACTAGTCACTCCTTGCTGACAGTGTTTCTTCTAAGGTGAGCGTCCCACACAAGGTCAGATTTCCTCCTGGGAGCTCTGGCAGGGCTGCTTTAGCAGGTGCTCTAAGTTCTTACGACCTCCTGTCCATTGCCCCCGTCTCTCAATGTTTTTCTCCTGAACCGCTCACTTCGGTTTTCCCATCGGTAAGATGGAGAGAGAACACGCAGATAAAGTAGACAACAGTGTTTCCTATGCACACATCATTGTTGCTACTGTCAAGTCCTTCTTTGCTGCTCATGGGTCATATTCTCTTAATTGTATCTTCTTCAATATGAACGAGTCAACTGTGACTTGAAAATTTACAGATTTAGGACTTCTGGCCTCATAGCGAAAGGACCCCTTCCCAATTCCCTTTATCAGTTTTTCCTTTCAAAAAAAAAAAACAAAAAAAAGGGATGTTTTATGTTTTCTCACTTTCAAGTTCAGTTTCTCTCTTCTCCTTTTTTATTTTTATATTTTTTGGGTGATGGTTAAAGTTATTATTTAAAAGCAATTATGTACATGTAATATAGAATAAGCCCATGTAGCTGAAAGTGTCCCACAGGATTTCTTTGCATTTTTAGTTGACCCGTTCACTTTAGAAATCTTTAGGATATTATAGTTAACACAGCTCGCAACATTTTATATATATTTTGCACAGCAGAATGATACTTAACAGCATATTAAATTCTTTTTAAACTATAGAGCAAACATTTCCTAAATTTTAAAAACTCAGAAGAAAGGTGCTTAAAGCACTTTGAATTTGTGAACTTTTAATTTAATTTTGTTTTATTCTATTTTATTTGACAGAGAGACACAGCAAGAGAGGGAACACAAGCAGGAGAGTGAGAGAGGGAGAAGCAGCTTTCCCAAGGAGCAGGCAACCCGATATGGGGCTCCATCTCAGGACTTTGGGATCAGGACCTGAGCTGAAGGCAGACGCTTAATGACTGAGCTACCCAGGCGCCCCTAAATTTGAGAACTTTAAGTATCTTCGTGTGTTCTGTGTTCTCAGTTTATTTTATTTTATTTTAAAGATTTTATTTGTTTATTTGACAGACAGAGATCACAAGCAGGCTGAGAGGCAGGTAGAGAGAGAGGAGGAAACAGGCTCCCTGCTTGAGTAGAGAGCCCGATGCGGGGCTCAGTCCCAGGACCCTGGGATTATGACCTGAGCAGAAGGCAGAGGCTTTAACCCACTGAGCCACCCAGGCACCCCCTCAGTTTATTTTTGTAGCAGTAACGATTTCAGCTGTCTTTAGTATTAGCATGTTGGGACAGTGGACTAATTTGTGCAATATATTTATAACCTTTTATTTACTAAGAATCACGTATGTCATGCCTGGATTTGTAATTACCCAGCATGGGCCCAAATGAATATACAGTATTTAGATTCTAGGCAACAAGGCATTGTATAAATTGGCATCCTTTAGGTGGTGTTAGAGTCTCTGAATTTGGGCAAAGTATGTAACTTTTCTGAGCCATAATCTCCTTGTTTATCAACTGGAGTAGACCCTTTCTCTACCAACACACAAGGGTGTTAGTAAAGGTAACGTGGAAAGAATCGATCCTTGTACCAGTGCAATTTGGGTGAAACCATCTTCAGTGTGAACATCACCTGTCAGCCTGGAGACTTTGAACCTTAGTCCTTAAATCAGTCCTTCAAAATTTTTTTGACCCTCTCATTGGGTGTTCTCTAAAGTGCAGCATGGTATAGTTCTTAGGTATTTTTGAGAATGCTGATGCACTTGCTGAAATAATTGAGAATGTGGCATTTCACCAAATTAGGCCTACCAGCCAGTGCTCTCAACACAGGAGAATCTCACATTCTCTATATTTTGTGCAGGGTTTTGCACTTTAAACAAAAAGTAAAAGTGCAGTGAGGGGAACAGCGATTGTTATGAGACCAGATTTTTCTTTGCCAGTAGGGGACCTCGTGAGAGTGTATCAGATGAGCTTACGGAGGAGAACAAAAAGAATCCTGGAGACTTCTCGACTCTCCAAGATTCTCTGGTTTTTGTTTACAACTGGCAATTCTGTTTTAGCCATTTATACCTTTTCTGGAATACTTGACTATTTTGATGTTTGATGGTGCTCTGAAGCCCTTGGGAGCTGCTCCTTTCTGTACATTTTACCTTGGGATCCCAACCCTGGACCGTGGCTCCTTTTCCAGCCACGCTCCCTAACACCTAGGCCAAGTTCTACTTACTCTTTCCTCTATGAGAGCCAGGTGTTGGGGCCTTCTGCATGGAATGTTCTTTCTTCCCAGAGATGTCTACTAAAGCCCTGGTCCTCTGGTTTACTCATGAAACCTCTCATGGTCTTTCCTCCATCTCAAACAGGTATGTTTTTCTTCTTCTTGGGACTACTCTTTGGGAAGAACCTGGTGGCTTGACCTGGATTCAAATTCCCATCCATGTGTTTACCTGAGGAATGATCTCAGGTGGGGCATTTGATGTCCTTAGGGCCTTAAAACACCTGACTTTCATGAGACGGATAGCTGGAGCACTTCACCTAGGGCCTGGCCTTGGAGCCTTACCCTCTTCTTTCCGTGATGGTTTTTACATTTACTCTTGTGTTAGAGTATTGTTTTTGTCATATCTTGCTTGAATAAATTATAGCCTTACGGAAGAAGATCATGTCTTGTCTTTGTTTCTGCAATAGTGCCTAGCATAGTGCATTTATAAAAGTGGATGTTTTGCTGATCTCCGTAGATTCAAGTTGGTCTGGGGTTATTCTGGTTAGGGGATGGTATTGGTGTTCAAAGGGCTTACTTACCCTTTTCATCCTTGTATTTCTGTCTTCTCTTCATCTTTTCGCTTCCATTTTTACTTCCTTTATACCAAGAAAGCACCAAGCTCACTTCAAAGAGCTGACTTCAAAGCCCCCTTAGCCGAGAATTGCTCGCCACTGAAGCCTATAGGAGTTGGCGTCAATGGAAGACCTTGTGTCGGTTGCATTTAAGAGTTTTTCGGGACTTCTATTTTTATAATCTTTTAAAGGGGAAAGGGGGGAGGGTTCCAGAAACATCTGCTTCTTAAAAGAAAAAAAAATCAAACATAAGCCAGTGTGATTCCAAAAAAAAGTTAAGATATCTTAAAAAAATGAAAGTGATTTTTTAATTGGTGGAAATGAGTTAAGTCTTTTTTCTTAAACTGCCTTTTCTATTTTGTCCTAGTTACAAGGGCCTAGGACGGAAATATAGTCTTAACTTCTGTGCAACATTTTCCAAGATGGCTAGTGGGGTTGCAGGTTATGCAGCAGAAAACAGGGTTGGGCCTCATGAGACTCACACTCAGCTCTCCTTTGAGCTGTGCATGTGGGTGGAAGGAGCCAGTGTTGTCCCACCATGGATACTTTGATGCTCTTGTTTGTTGACTTTTTGAGGCTTGGAGTGACTGTCTCTTTCAGGAATGAGAAGTGGAACCCTTAGTTTCTATGGTAGTCCCCAGATATATTTACTGAAGGTCCTACTGTGTGTTTCAGCACCTTGCCAGGTCTCTCTCTGGAGCCAGGCCAACAGCCTTACTGAGCATGCTCCTGAGCCAAGCTCTTCATGATCTGAATTTTGCCACCTGTCCAGTCACACCCCACCCTGCTCCAGCCCATGGCCTTTGGGCAAATCTTTCCAGCCTGCTCCCAAACCCTATGTCTTTCCGCCTTGATGAATCCTTAACTCTCCTGGCTTAGGGGTTAATCCTTTACAGAGCCTTCCCCCAATTTTCCCTCTGCTGGTTGCTTTGTTCTCCAGTATGACCTCACGAACATCAATTAGAACATTTATTTTATTCTTCCGTAAGTATCTATTTACACGACTCTCCTTGCAAATTGCAAGCCCTCTGAGGGCTCTGTGAATGGCTTAAACAGGTGCTGTAGGAATTGAGACTTGGTGGAGGTTAGGTTAGATCTGACTCAAATCTGTAAAGATGGATCCAGTGTATTTGCAAAACGGAAGAAGATGGGCTTAGTTCAGGCTATGAGGAGACAAGTGTGGAAAAATACCTTGTAGCCCAACTAAGGCCTCAAACGGCAGCTAAGACGTTTGGCCATTTTTATAAGGGGGAAAGAGAGGATTGAAGTAGAATTTGTAGGAAGATCTTCCAGGGTTGTTGTGAACGGGGTGGATTTCAGGGTGAATAGGAGTGGCCAGGCAGGCCAGGGAGGAGAATGTAGCTCAGGTGTGGGAACAAGGTGACCAGGGTGTAGATTTGGGGTCACTGAACTATGTTGTGCCACCTGTTTCTGTACCGCCAGAGAGCCAAGACACTATGCTGTGACAGGCGGAACTTATAGGAGTTTCAAATGTCAGTGTCCATGGATAAGGTTTTGCTGGAACACAGCCATGCTTATTCATTTACATCGTGTCTGGGCTGTTCTCACACAGTCCTGTCCCCCGCGAGGGATTGCAGCGGGGACCAGGTGACGGGCCAAGGTGAGAGAATTTACTACCTGGCCCTTTATAGAATACATTTGCCGACCCCAGTGGGGACTGGCCAGGATGAGAGAATGTGAACGGGGAGGAAGGTTCAGGCAGGGTCAAGGGACAGTTTAGAGGAAGAGGCAATGCAGGCGTGTTTTCCCAAGTCATTGCTCTTCCCTGTAACTCTGTGTCTTAAACATGGCGCTCTGGATGTGGCCATCCTTAGGCAGGGGACCGTGGAAGGGCAAAGGGTTTTGCTTTCGTGATGGAGGTGCCTGGGCTAGTCTCCCCCCCCCTCCCTTAAGTATTTATTTAGGGAGGGAGAGCACAAGAGCGTGGGGGTAAGGGCAGAGGGAGAGGGAGAGAATATCAAGGAGACTTCCTGTTCAGTGTGGAGCCCGATGCCAGGCTTGATCCCATGATCTATGAGCTCATGACCTGAGCCAAAATCATGAGTTGGGCGCTTAACTGACTAAGCCACACAGGCGCCCCCAAGCCTGGTCTGGTCTTAGGGTAAAGCTGGACCAGCTGGGTGGCTCCGAGTCCACCTCGTGGCCTGACCAAGGCCAGCTTCCTGTCTGCAGAGGGGCCGGACATGACGGGAGTGAGGCCAAGAGGCCCCCGCCTGACTGGGGGCTTTTGGGAGCAATTGTGTTGGGCAGAGAGGGCAGGAGTACTGGGGAGGCTGTCTGGGAGGCTACCCTCTACCCTCTGCAGCTTCCCACATATGTGTTTGTGTGTGACCTGGGCAGCTGCAGCTCTTTGTTTGTGGCTGGTGTTGACCCTTCTTTTCCCTGCCTTTGGGGATGAGAGAGGAAGCTGATGACTCCCTTTAGCCCCAGTGAGGAGGAGGCTGGGAGCCCAACTTCCCTGCTGTCCTGTGCCTGCTTGGGGGCAAGCGTCACTCACAGAGCTCTTTGAATAGGAGCACATACAAAGAAGGAGAATGGGCTGGAAAGGGAGGTTCAATGGAAAACAAAATAGCTTGAGGCATGGCCCCAGTCAGGGGAAAAGGCACAACTTTCACCCAGCCATAGAAATGCCAGCTGGGGGGCGCCTGGGTGGCTCAGTGGGTTAAGCCTCTGCCTTCGGCTCAGGTCGTGATCTCGGGGTTCTGGGTTCGGACCCCACATCGGGCTCTCTGCTCAGCAGGAGCCTGCTTCCCCCCATCTCTCTCTCTGCCTGCCTCTCTGCCTACTTGTGATCTCTCTCTGTGTCAAATAAATAAATAAACTCTTAACAAAAAAGAAAAAGAAAAAGAAATGCCAGCTGGGATCTCAAGCACCGTGAGCCAGAGAGAACACACCTGTTCAGGACAGATCCTGGGGACTGGACAGTCTCTCAGAAAAACGTTTGTTGCCGGAGGAGACTTCAGGGAGGGTCTGGTCTGAGCGTCTTGTTTTGCACGAGAGAACCCCGAGGCCCCAGATGGATAGATTTACCAAAGCTGGTTGGTGGCGGAACTAGGATTTCATCTCAGGCCTTTTAGGATTATTGCTAAGCAATTCCTAGCTTTTTAAAATGCATGCCGTGTAGTAGGCTCTGTGCGAGAGGCTTTTTAGGCAGGTTTAGCCTTCCTGACAACCTTGGAAAGTAGCTGTTGTCCCTGCTTTATAGATGGGGAAGGTGAAGCCTGGAAAGGCTGATCTGCCCGTGACCCAGAAATGGGAAATGGCAGTCAGACCCTCGTCAGCCCCACTCGAGGGCCTGTGGTCTTAAGCAGTAGGTGCACAGATAGTGATTCTGAGTGCCTTCCTAGCTCCGGTTCCCACAGCGTCCGGTCCGTTGTCTGTTTCTGTTCATTCCCTGAATGTGTACTGAGTACTTGCGAGCTGTCAGGAGGACACCGGGTGAGGTGAGGACAGAAGGGACACCATCTTGGTTTTGGCCAAGCCAAAGGGAATGTCAGAGCCAGCCGGGACAGGGAATGATTCTTCCAGCCTTTTGGTCTCAGGTCCAGGATCCCCTTGTCCGTGAAGCTGCCCCGGTCCCCCCAGGCAGGTTAAATGCTCCCAGGTTTGGGCTCCCATGGCGTCCCATGCTCTTTCAGCATTCACAGTGTATTGCGTCTTCCTCGGACTCTCAGGAAGGCAATTTATCTTTGTATGCCACTCACTCCATGAGCGCAGTGCTGGGCCCTGGGCAGATGTTGAGGGAATGAGTGAATGGATGAATGCATACTGGATTGCCTATGGATCTCCAACTTTATTTTGCAAAAGACTCACTTGAGGCACTTGTTGAAGAGTCACACTCCTAGTTCTATGCCTGGTGATTGCTCCCAGGTGTGTGATAGGGCCCTAGACTCAGGATTTCCCTGCAGCAGCTGGGTGTTTCTGATGCCGGTGGTCTACAGGCCACACTTGGAGCAACTCTGGCACAGGTGCCAGGCTTTCTGGAATAAAGACAGGAACCAAACATTAAAAATAGCCCTCCATTCATCTGCTTGTGCTGGGACAGCCAAGTGCCCCCTCCTACTGGTGACAGGTCCGGATGTGGGCCAGTTCTCAGCCCAGGGAAAATGAACAGTGTCTTCTCCGTGGTGTCCAGAATGGTCTGAGTCAGTGGAATGTGCCGGCCAGCCAGCAGAAGGGAACTTCTCCTTCTTTTTTAAACCTTGGTGGGAACTGTGTTGGCAAGGCAAACGGGGGGGGGGGGGGGGGGGGGGGGGGGGGGGGGGGGTTGGCTGACACCGAAGGGCTGGTTGTACTTTGGGTGGCCGCCGAGGGCCATTGCTATATATGCCCCTTTCCTCTTGAAATAGTCGTTTCCCCGGCTGGGATGTGTGTTGTTTGGCCACCACAAATGCATGGCTGTTGTTCAAGGAGGCCTCTTGGGATGTTAAAAAGAGAGAACTGGGCCGGCCAGGGCTTCTCAGGAAGACAAGGGAGCTGGCTTTGCCTCCATCACACCTCTGACTCATTGTAAGACTCAGAGGGAGTGGCTTTGGAGCCTTGGTCTGGCTTTTCCATCTGTAGAATGAGGTGGGGGGTGGGGAGTGAAGGGGCAGAGTAATAAAGCTCATTTCTTTTCCTGAAAGGGTGTTCCGAGGCCAGGATTGAACACAGGGCTCTGTTGTTGGTCTGATGCTATTGATGAAGGCTTAGGAAGCTTGGGTTTTGGTGTTAACTCTTTTAGGGTCCATGAGGCAGATATTGCCAAGTGTCTCCGTTTTGTGCTGATGGCAGCCCTCTAAGAATATCAGCTCCAGGAGGCAGGGACAGGGTCATTTTTCTTCATCTCTGGGTCCCCATTGCTGAGAACTGGGCCTGGCACAGCGGTAAACCTTCACCATTTATAGAGCTTGTAGCTGCAAACACTTGGTGCTTACTAAGCATCAGCTCCCATCTGTCTTTTGTGTTCTTCACAGATTGGCTGTTTCAGGAGGGGGATATGATGAGCAGGACATTTTTTTTTTTTAAAGATTTTATTTATTTGAGAGAAAGAGACAGAGACAGAGATAGCAAGAGAGAGCTCAAGTGGGGAGGAGGGGGGGAAGTAGGCTCCCCGCTGAGCAGGGAGCCCGATGCAGGACTTGATCCCAGGACCCTGAAATCATGACCTGAGCTGAAGGCAGAGGCTTAACCAACTGTACCACCCAGGCATCCCTGAGCAGGACATTTTTTTTTTTTTTTAAGATTTTATTTATTTAACAGAGAGAGATAACACGTAGGCAGAGAGGCAGGCAGAGAGAGAGGAAGGGAAGCAGGCTCCCTGTTGAGCAGAGAGCCCGATGCGGGACTCGATCCCAGGACCCTGAGATCATGACCTGAGCCGAAGGCAGCGGCTTAACCCACTGAGCCACCCAGGCGCCCTGAGCAGGACATTTTTAAAGGAAGAAGCTAAACTAACACTTTTGGTTTCAACGTTTTGCCTATTCTCTCTTCCTTACGTGAAGGAATATCAGAGTGGCAGGACGTGGTAAAAATCTTCGTGGAATGAACGGTGCTGAGGAGTCAGGACACTGGGGTTTGAGTTCTGAGGTGTCGTCCCTTGGCGTGTTGCTTATGAACCGCTCCCGGGCTCAGTTTCCCCCTCTCAGAGATTCATGGGTGGCTCACACAGGACAGTGTATTGGAACGTCCTGGACATGGAAGAGGTTGGCGAAGGGATCGTGCCAAACAAGCAGGGAGGGCGGGAGCATGTGAGTGAGGTGACTTCTGAGGTTTACCCTCTCGGGGAGCAATCAGAAAGGAATCTAGCCTCAGTGGGGAGTTCTCAACTCTTCTGGGGCGGGGCACCCCCCACCCCCGCCTGTGTCCGCAAGTATTTTGGTATTAAAAAAAAAAAAAGACACTCCATATTTTATTGTGCAACCCTTACATTAGTGAATCTCAGGCTGGCTGAATTAGGCTTCCCGGGGAAACCACAGGCTCGTGTGCAAATGTTGGGCACAGGGCTTCATCCAGCGTTTCGCCCGGCCTGACATGATCATGTACAAGGACCGTTTATTCCTGTGCAGTCTGCCTGCCCCAGGAGAACGGGAGCTGCACGAGGGCAGGACTTTGTTTTGTCCGTTGCGGAATTCCCAGCCCCTGGGATGGCTGCTGGCACGGAGTGGGTGCCCAGTATTTGCGGAATGAGTGACGGGAACTTTGACTTGAGTCTCAGCCAGTGTTTCTCAAAGTGTGTTCCTAGGACCTCGGGGGGTTCCTGAGACCCTTTCCACGGGTCTGCATGGTCAAAACTATTGTCATAACAATATGAGAACTTTCTTTGTCTTTTCGTGTTTATTTTCTCATGAGTGCAAATCTCAGCGAACCAGTATTGTCCAGCTAAGCAACGCACGATGGCGCAAAGCCATGCAGGCTAGAAAGAGCCATCCAAGGTACGATGGATGATGAGGCCCATGGATTTTCATGTAACAGGACAGGAAAAAAAGTCTTCACCTCTGGGTTCCCCATTGCTTAGAACCGACATAGTTTGAGATTCTACAATGTGGCCCGCTTAAAAAACAACAATAACAAAATGACGTACCATTTTTCAAGTTTTGGTGTAGTATAAAAAAAAATACACAATTACTGAGAAGTCTATGAAAATACTCCCTTCTCCAGCTACATGTTTGTGTGTGGCCGAGATGTCTTCCTATACCTCAGGCTCCCCAAGCCCCCTTACCGCAGAACGAATGCAGAAGTACCTATGAGAATTGAACTCCTAATCAGCCGGATGTTAAAGAGATCGGCAAACATCTAAAATGAATGCCACTCCTCTCAATGATTCTTTTCCATATTGGCAGATAGTTCCCGGGAAGCATCCTTTTGTTAACGAATGATGGATGCATTATGAACAAAAGCTCTTTGGGGTCCTCAGTAATGTTTAAGACCATAAAGGGCCTTGAGACCAAATGGTTCAGGAGGCAGGGGTGTCGGCAGAGCCCCGCAGGCTGTGGCAGGGACTGTGTGGACCCCGATCCCGTAGCTCACACCAGGATTCCTTTCCAGGCAGGCGATTGGTGTTTGCGGAGCATCCCCTCAGTCAGGAGGTGCCTGTCTGAACGGCATGTTTGCCTTCCAGCTGCATGACTTTGGGCACATTGCTGTCTCTTCTGGGCCTTGCTCTTCTCATTTCTTAAAAATTGGGCCTGGGGACCGGGGCTAAAGAGGTAAGAGAGTGTGTGGGGTCTCTTCCCACTCTGATGTCCTTGTGTTTCATTCTTGAAACCTTCCATGTATTAGCTCTGTGCCCCGCTCTGAAAGAGATGGGTGGAAAGTGAGAGGTGACACAGTGACAGGTTCCAGGGACGTGGCGAGGCTGGAAGTGGGACAAGGGCAGCGGGTGAGGCGGTGGTGGGGACAGCTGCATCCTACAGGTGGCATTCTGAGGCTCTCTGAGGCCTGAGGCGTGTCGCCTTGCTGGAGGTTGTGACCGTGATTCTGGGTCCCAGGCTGTCTCCAGCCTCCAGCCTGGAGCTGCTTCTCCTCACTTAGTCGTCTGTGCTGACGGCACTGACTTCTCCTGGTGCCTTGCCTGGGGCTTATTGAGCAACTAAGGTCAGTGGCCTGGGGCCACCTGTCCTTCCTGACCGGCCAGGGACTCGGCAGGAAGACAGTGCGTGTGTGTTATTTTAATTGCTCCTGTATCACTTCCTGCTGCTCGTCTCAGTGCAAAAGGGCTTTTAAAAAAAAAAAAAAAAAAAAAAAAAAAGGCCCGTGTGTCCCCACGTTGAGCCACGAACCACATCGAAATCTGTTTTGTTCCAATCTGAAAACATTTCCATGTCATTGTGCCCCTGAAGAACTGGGCATTTTGATAGAAAATGAGCAGAAGGTGGCTATGGACAATTAAATGAACCAGTGTGCCCATGAAGCACTGAGCACCTCGTCTCCATGGCAACAACAGGACTACAGTTAAAGCGATACGTTATTATTGTGATCAGTGCTGTTTCTCTTCAGCAATTTTGATAATTGATTTGTTCATCACATTGTACCGGTTAATTCTGCAACGACATTGGCTTGCATTCTTCCAGCATGCCAGGCAAAGTGATGGATTTTATGTCCTATGATGAATGTGGTTAGACATGCCTATGACACGAGTTTCCCGACGCTCTGCAGACCGATGCAGACCTTGGGAAGTTTCTAGTCATCCGTCTTAAAAAAAGAAAAATAAGACTGACCCTCTGAGATTCTCATGACGTTAACTCAGTCCAAAAGATCATCCTTTCATTAGAATATGTCCTTCCTATATTTTGATGGGGAAAGTATTTCCTTTTGTGAAGAATGACAGTAGGTGGTAAGTAGCTTTTATCTGGTAAAATAAAAAGTTGCATCTCTTGGGTCGCCCTTTAATGTTTTGTGTGTGTAATGTTTGAAACTGCATTGATCTGGGAAGTCCAAAATCCTGGTAGATAAAACCATAGGGGCGCCTGGGTGGCTCAGTGGGTTAAAGCCTCTGTCTTCAGCTTGGGTCATGATCCCAGGGTCCTGGGATCGAGCCCCACATTGGGCTCTCTGCTCGGCAGGGAGCCTGCTTCCTCCTCTCCCTCTATGCCTGCGTCTCTGCCTACTTGTGATCTCTGTGTGTCAAATAAATAAATAAAATAAAATAAAATAAAAAAACCCATAAAAATGTTAGAGCTAGAGGGACCCGAGCAATCAGTCAAGATATGTTCCCCTCATTTTACAGGTGAGGACCGGAGACTCAGAGGAAGCACGTGACTTGCCCGGTGTCACACAGCAAATCTGAGACGAGGCAGGGCTAAAACCCAGAGGATGGTGATGGGTTCCAGTTTTGAGTCAAGCATGCCTGTATTCCAATTCTGCCTCTGCCACTTATGAGCTGACCCCTTAGCTATGAAATTGGGGTACCCACTCAAGGAGTCGACAGGAGGATTTAATGAGGTGGTTTGGTTTGGGAGAGATTTTGGCTCCAGGGTAAAGGAAACTTTCTTCTCCTCGCCTCCCCCCTTATGATAGGTCAGTGAGTGACATCAGTCAGAAGGGTTGTATTTTTAGCAAGGTCCCTGCATTTCCTACTTGTGATTCTAAGTGACACCAGCTGTCCCTTGACTTCTCAGTCCTTTCTTGGTGATCTTTCTCTTCAACTGTTGAATGATTTCATAGATCCGTTTTGAGCTTCTTTGCTTCTAGTCCCAGGCACTGGTCCTAGGAGGATGCGATGGAAAGGGTTTGCCAGGGTCCAATGCTATGCACAGAGTTTGGGCACGTCCCTTTCTTGGGGTCGGGGCCGGGGGAGAACCTGCCTCCCTCTTGGAATCCAAGATGATTGAAAAGCATTTTCTTTCTCATCTAGGGGCTTGGAGGGGCAGCCCTTTAACAGACAGAGTAGCAAGCATGCAGAAATTCTCATGATATGTCAGATTTAAAGACCGAAGAACATCCCATACTTCCTCTCCAAGCCTTGTAATAACGGACATAAATTTTCTGTGGGAATGGAATGGCCCTGACCTGGGCCGAGCTGTACCATGCTCTCCTAGTGACAGTTTAGTGACTCCATATGTTCACAGATGAAGGAAGCATGGCAACTTGGCAAGTGGCCCCAGATGTCGCTGGCTGGCTGCCATCAGCTTATCCTTAGAGACTTGGGCAGAGTGATCTATGAAAAATGCCCACCTTTGTTCTTGGCCCCTAGTAGGTGCTCTGCAAGTGGCGGTCTTCACCTCTGGAATTCCTCATGTTCCCAGTCTCAAAGTCTTCTCTCTCTGCATGTTGTCCGAGTGTCGTCTGAAGTCTCTTGTGTCCTGCGGAATGGATGGGTTAGAAGCGCGCCATGGGCCCATCTGTGCACAAGGGCAGGAATCACATGAGGCTTCTGTACTCATGCTGGTTGTGCGTGGCTTGGGGCGATCTCCACAAAGGCAGTTCCCACCCTGGTGTGTTGTATTAAGAAAATTTCTGTTGTATTGACTTCAGCCAAGTCAGCTGACATGCTTTGCTTTAGGAACTCTGTGTAAGGTTGTTATTTATTATTTATTCAAGTAACACACTGTATCTCTTCATGTGAGAGATGGACTGTTTGTCAGCCCTGGTCAGCGTGTTGGGCAGCCACGCTCTGCTGTGTTTGAGAACCGCTTTGAACATTTTTATTTTTTTTTTAATTTTAATTTTAATTTTTTTAAAAGATTTTTTTTAATTTATTTGACAGAGAGAAATCACAAGTAGGCAGAGAGGCAGGCAGAGAGAGAGAGAGAGGAGGAAGCAGGCTCTCCGCTGAGCAGAGAGCCCGATGCGGGACTCGATCCCAGGACCCTGAGATCATGACCTGAGCCGAAGGCAGCAGCTTAACCCACTGAGCCACCCAGGTGCCCCACTTTGAACATTTTAACGGTGGCTGCTACTCATACCCAAATGTCCTAGGAGACATTTTGTAATTGTAAAAGGAAGCCATGCGCTGCGTGGAAATTATGGCAAGTACAGGAATATATTAAAAAAAAATTATTATTATTATTTTTTTGCTTATAGTGGTACCCGAGGAGACCATTGTTAAAATTCAATGTTTTATCAGTATGGCTTTAAATGCATGAAGAAGATTTAGTTGATGTCATACTGTGTGTGACTTTCTAAATGGAGATGATGCATTGAATTCAAAGGGCTGTCGTGGGGGTTTAATGAGGAAACGAATGTGAAATGCTTTGTTTCGCACATGCTGGCACCTGGGGATGGTCAGTGAATGAAAGGAATTCTTATGGAAGGTATAGGGCAGAGGGAACGCTAGGCCTGGCCCTCTCACAGCCTAGCTCTAGGGCCCTGTACTACTGTACTAGCCATTGAAGTGTAGTGCCCTTGTTTCCCCATCTGTAAAATGGGGCCGGTTATATCCCCAGATATATCTGTATCTGTGTCTCTCTATCTGTCTATGTATCTCTGTATCTGTATCTCCGTCTCTATCTCATCTATATTTATGGGATCTTTGGAGTCATATGCTTTATAGCGGGCTCATGATAAATATTGGCTGTCATTATTCCAGAGAAACAAAGGAAAACATACCCTTAAAGCAGGTGTTCAATCTCTCTTCCCCCACCCCCCTGCCCCCAGTCTTAGCGGGTCAAGGAAACTCTTGTTATTTTGTGGCTTGTTGAGTGGCCCAGTTAATTTACAGCCTCTTGAATGGCCCCATGTCAGGTGGGAGCTGCTCTCGAGGGCTGCCCCAGCAGACACTGTCTTTGTGGCAGTGGGGGTGTGTGTGTGCACTTGCCGCCTGGTTTGTCTTCAGCTCATGAACACATGCCCAGACTACTTGGATCTTCCCCTTCCTCCTCACACACGTTTTTCTCTCCTACCTCCACTTGGTACTCAAGCTTCATGGGGAAAGGAAGGTGGTCTTCCTTCCTGGCCACTAGGCCAACGCTAGCTTCCTTTCTTGAATCTCCTAGCGCCTGATCAGATACTGGTGGCCTGGCTTTCATTTCTGCCTTGTCCTCTCAAGTCACTCATAAGGAAGAGGCTTTGGTATCCTGTCCCTGACCAGAGCCAAGCACAGCCGCCTTCCTTAGAGACAGGTCCATGCCCCAGGGCGGCCTCGTGGGCCAGCGTGGTCCTCACAGACCATGGCGTGGGTGTACCCTGACGCCCAGACCCATACCCAGACTTTCCATCTGGTTTCCTCCATTGCCCCCCCCCCCCGAGGGGCTGCACCCCTGCCTGCCTTGGCTGTGCCTCCTTGTGGGCATGTGGCCAGTGCTTTGTACTTCTGAATTGCTCGGGCCAGGTCTTCATCCTGCTGGTGTGTTCTCCTCAGGACTTCCAGCCTTATCGGAAACATGCCCAGCCCACCCCACTCTGGAGGATGAGTGTCGCAGGTGGTGGTGAAGTGTTCGGACCCCAAAGGCTGCTCATCAGACCACGGTCCAAAGACCGGCCCTGTGTGTCCACAGGGGGCATTTACCTGTGGCCTGGGAGGGTTTCTTCAGTCTGCAATGAAGCAATGTCCTCTCTGGTAAAAGAAGAGAAGGTACAGGCTTTGGGTAGACCAGACAGGTGGGACTGGAGAGAAGTAGCTGGGTGCCCAGACTAGCTGTCTGGTCCTGGGCAATTCGCTTCCTATGTTTGGACATCCACTTCCCCATGGTAGAGTGGAGGTAAGAGTGTCTCTTATCTCCCTGGAGTATTATTAGGATGACTTGTGTGATGGAAATGTTTCCTGGTTTATTACGAGCTCAGTAAAAGGGCTGCTGTTACCATATCATTCTTGTTATTATAAATTTGCACTTTTTATTGCTTCCTCTTAAGGAGATAAGTGTATATGAGTTTAGAAGTTTCCAGAATAGAACTGTGTACAGTCTTTAGGGCAGGATGGCTCTTATCTATTGGCGTGTGGTGACTGAGCAGTACTTTACAGACCAGGCATTCTCGCCACTTCTGTCTTCTTAAAGGCAGGTCTTCACTGGTCTCCCCTAAGTGGAAAACACGTAGGTGTTTCTGTGACTCCCTTTTCCCTTTCTGCTTCAGATTTGACCTTTTGTTCCTTAGGTGATTGGAAAAATTTCTCAAAGATACCTGCTTTCTTAGGATTGCTCTCAAGGCAAGCCCAAGAGACATGGCCAAATCTAAGGAAGCTGGCTCCGAGAGCTCCTGCTCTTTGCTTGGGGCAGGAGGTTATGTCGATCAGAGGATGGTGTGCCCTCCCCGTACTGCAACAAGGATCGGAGCTTGTTTTCTGGGGCTCCGGGTGGGCAGAGCCTGCTGAGGATCCCAGTGGGGCCTGGAGCCTTTCTGCTTCATGGGGTAGCATCGAGTCTCCCCTGTGCAGCTTTTAGGTTGTAGGCTTTGGCGGTATACATTGTTATTTCTGGACTCCTCTGGGTGCTGTTCAGAAAGGCAGGTGCTTCAGGCCGCTGCGGTGGGATAGAGAGGTAGCTGCCAGACTGAGGAAGGGTGGCCACTTACTTCCGAAAAGCTGCTTCAGTGCGTGTTTTTGCAGACGGGAAAATGTTGTTAGCATAGTATTTGAAGAGTGGCAAAGAGCTGGCATGTGCCATCTTGGTGGATCTTTGGACAAGTCTGTGAAGGTAGAAGGCAGGAGTGACAAATCTCCTATCATGGACAGAAGCCTAGAGGCCCAAACAAAGTGAGGCGAGCCCAGGGATGGAACAGGTACTTGAATCCAGGACGGGGACGCAGACCCATGGAAAAGAGTCTCACTTTCCTCCTAGATCAGTTCTGGAGGCAGGCATGGCCACCGCCAGGATCTGAGACCAACAGCCCCCTGCACATCAAGCAACCTCCTCATCTAACCAACCAGCGGATGAAGCCAGCTCCTGATTTCCTAATACGCTCCCTTCCTCTCTTGTTCTCTCTCCCCACTTTCCTCTCTACCGCTCCTCTCCCTTCCTCTCTCTCTTTCTAGAATTATGATTCTCAGTACCTCCCTGCCTCTACCCTGCACTAAGACCCATGGCCCTTGCCTGGCTGTGGATCTGTCCCCTGCTCCCCCTCGTGAAGAAGACCTGTTGACTTGTGCAAGGAATGACTCCTCGGTGAGAACTTTGAAATTGCTCCACTTAGAGAAGAAGTCAACTAGCCACAGGCTTATTAGTTCCAAATTAAGGGCACTGTTTCTCACAACAGGTGGCGGTAACCTACCTTTCTGTTGCCGTCTTGTCAACTGAGAACTATTTTTCTAGAAGCTAATGATTAGCTGTGAATTGAATAAAGCATGTGGTCCTAATGTGTCTGTGAAGGGGCTCCCATGTGGCTCAGTCGGTTAAGCATCCAACTGTTGATTCTGCTCAGGTCATGATCTCAGGGCCCAGAGATGGAACCCCATGTTGGGCTCCCTGCTCAGTGGGGAGTCTGCTTCTGCCTTTCCCCCTGCTCCCTCTCTCTCTTAAATAAATAAATAAATCTTTTAAAATTTAGTTTTTTTTTTTTTTTTTTTAAATGAAGTGTCCATGGAGGTACAGGAGGTCTGGGTTTGTCTTCTGGCTCTGTCCCCCCTCTTGGGGGTGCCAACTTGGGCTTCCTGAGTTTTTTCCATAACAGAAGCAGTGCCTGGCATCTCGTGATCACCTTACTGATAAGTGTTAGGCGTTGTCATGGTCATTGACGATGGTGATAGTGAATTGTGTCCGTGGCTTAAACATGTTGATCATGTATTTGATAATCAAAAGAATATAATCGAACTACATTTGCAAGAGGAAAATGTACACCTGTGAAGCTGCCACCGGTCATTTCCTCCCTCACTTGTGTTCTTTTTGAGCCCATCACTTGCCTAACCCCCAGCCAGATCACCACTCTCTTGAATTATATTTATCCTTTATCAGCATTAACAAAATCATAACCTCTCTGTGCATCTATACCTAGAGAGCCTGTTGTTGAATTTTGCTTCTAACAGAGACACTCTGACAAGAATGTCTCTCTGGGTTTTCTAGGACTTGCTTTCTCCATCTTGTTTCCTAATACTCCTCGGTTGTGTGTGTTGCTGCAGTGAATTCAGTTGTACAGGTGTGAGCGATTAATTGGTGTGTCATTCCTGCAGCGTAGCGATCCATTCTTCTGGATGATTGACATTTGGCGTGTCCCACTCTGTTTTGGTCATTGCATATGGTGCCGTGAACATTCCTGCTCATGTCTCCTGGTTCACACCCAGGGACAGTTTCTCTCTGGCTCATTCCCAAGAGTGGGATTGCGTGATGAAGTTCAACTTCACAAGATTGTCAAACCGTTTTCCAGAGTGATTGTGCCCGATTTCCTGTCCCGTCACTACGTGTAAGACTTCCTGTCCATCTGTGGATTCTCCATCACTGGATACTGTCAGAGATCTTAAGGCTTTCATCTGAGCAGTTACTTTAATCTTCCATGGTCCCTTGTATTTCTTTGCTGAAATATTGTTTGGGTCCTTCTGTCGTGTTTTTCTGTTGGATTATTTGCTTTTTCTTAATGATTTATTCAGGCTCTTTCTATTCCGAAGTTAATTCTCTGTTGGGTGTATGCATTGGATCTCCTCACAGTGTGTGGTTTGACTTCTCTTTCTTTTAAGATTTCTTCTGAGGAACTGGGGTTTTTAGTTTTGAAGGGGGCCAAATACATCAGTCTTTTTTTTTTTTAAATGATTATGCTTTAGTGTTCAAACTATTTTCTTACCCTGAAGTTATAAAGATGCTCCCTGCTATTCTCCTTTTAAAGTTCCAGGGTACTGCCTTTCATATTTAGGGCTTTTACTTGTTTAGGATTGATTTTGGTTTATGGTTTGATGGTAGAGATCTAGTTTCACAGTTTCCCTGTGGATACATTTTCCGACACCATTTGATGAATTCTTCCTTCTTCTGCCGATGGTTGTCAGGTCCACATGAGCTCAGAGTGACATCTCTCTGGGTTCTTGATTCTGTTTCCTTGGACCCCTTTGTCTGTCCCTGCACCAGCACCACACTGTGTTAATTACAATTAGCATTATAATAAGTCTTAATTGGTGGTAGAGGAAATGACTCTACCTAATTCTTCAGGAGGAGGTCCTGGCACTTCCTTGCTTTTTGCCATTTAAATTTTAGGATCAACTTTTTGAAGAAAACTCATCTCATTTGGATTTTGGTTAGGATTGCGTTGAATCGACAACTTTTTTCCCTCCCTCTTTTCTTCCTTCTTCCCTTCCTTCCTTCTTTTCAATTTTATTTGTCAGAGAGAGAAAGAGAAAGAGCCCAAGCAGAGACGAAGAAGCAGGCTTCTTGCTGAGCAGGGAGCCTGATGCAAGACTTGATCCCAGGACCCTGGGATCATGACCTGAGCTGAAGGCAGACACTTCTCTGACTGAGCCACCTGGGCATCTCAAACAGACATCTTTCAATATTGAGTCTTCTAGTCTAGGGACATGGTCTATTTCTTCTAAGTCTTTTAAATAAAGTCTGATAATTATCTCCATACAGAGCTTAATAGATGCATTCCTAGGTTCCTTAGGTTTTTGTTGTTATCATAAATGATAACTTAAAAAAAAACCCTCTTCTGTTAATAGCTGGTATGCAGAAATGCATTTGATTTAATAAGTGTGCCAAATGAAATTCTCTGATTATTTCTAATAAGGTGTCTGTGCACTGAAAATTTTTTCTATACAGCCAATTTTATTATCTCATTTTCTGTAAGTAGATAGAGTTTTATTTCCTTCTTTTTAATTCCTATCTATTTCCTTTTCTTGTCTGCTATAAAAAGAAGTGGTGACTGAGCATCCTTCTCTTGGTCTCAGTACCCCCCGCCCCCGCTCAGTTTTATTAAGGTTTAGTTGATAAATAATGTCTTGGTTTTGATTTTATGTATTTATTTATTTATTAAAAAAAGAATTTATTTATTTTATAGAGAGAGACACAGCAAGAGAGAGAACACAAGCAGGGGGAGTGGGAGAGGGAAGAGCAGGCTTTCTGCTGAGCAGGGAGCCTGGATTTTATCCCAGGACCCTGGGATCATGACCTGAGCTGAAGGCAGATGCTTAACAACTAAGCCACCCAGGCACCCCTTGGTTTTGATTTTAAAGGGAATCCTTGCCAGTGTCACCCGGGCTCAGAAAGCTGCCTGTTCTGTTTGATAGATTGCCATTATTGGGTTAAGGAAGTTCCTTTCTAGACTGAATTTTTCATGTATGATGTTGAATATTACCACATCCTTTTTCTGCATTGAGACGACCCTGTTTTTTCTCCTTTAATCTGATACTGTAATAAATGACATACATTTTCCAACTCGAAGCCATTCTTGCATTCCCTGGGCAAATCAACTTGGTCGTGATACTGTTTTTACCTTGACTTCATCTTCACTAATATTTTATTTGGGATTTTTGCATCTTTGGTCATGTAGAGTGTTGGCCTATAACTTTTTTTGCTTATTTGTCTTTCTCTTAGGACCAAGATTATATTGGCTTCATAGAATAAAGGAATGCCCAGGGGCACTTGGGTGGCTCAGTCCATTAAGTGTCTGCCTTTGGCTCAGGTCATGATCTCAAAATCCTGGAATTGAGCCCCACATTGGACTCCTCACTCAGTGGGGAGTCTGCTTCTTCCTTTGACTCTGTTCCTCTCCTCATGTGCGCGTGCGCTCTCTCTCTCTCCCAAATAAATAAAATCTTAAAAAAAAAAGAGAGAGAATAAGAGAATGTCTCTCCTCTCCTTGTTTTAATCCTTTAGTAGAATTTGTATAAAATTAGTATATAGACGAGTAGTTTAAAAGTCTCCCAAGGAAATATTATGTGAAATATTTCATGAGTTCTGTAAAGCGATTGTTTCATATTGCTAAGAGAGTAGATCTCAAATGTTCTCCTCCCCGACAAAAGTAACTGTGTGAAATCATGGGTGGTGACCATCTTGTACGTAATTCATACGTGTATCAAATCACCATGCATACACCTTAAACCCTCAATTATATTTCCATAAAGCTGGGAAAAAATAAAAAAGAAACACCTTTAACACTGGAAGCTATCCCTTTGTTCCTGTGTACTGCCAGCTTAACTTTTTTAAAAAATGATGCCCTGAGGAATAAAACCTCAGCTTTCTGTTTAATTGTGATGAATTGTTAAACTTCGACCATTTATAGCTGCACATCTTTGTGATTCAGAGTTTTATTGATTTTGTGCAACCGAATGAAACACAGAAATGGATGGGATGTAACACGTGATTTCAGATTTTCATTTGCCCAAGTCACTGTTTAAAAAAGAAAATGGATGCTCCATAATAAGTAAATATTATAAATTTGAACTTTTAAAATGATGGCTTACTAATAATTTATTATCCATTGTATCAGGCTTTATTTGGGATTCACGTAAGCAAGAGGATTTTGCTCTTCTAAAATAATACAAAGGGAAGCTGCCCAATTCTAATGGCTCCCGCAGCTCTCACGATCCTTGATGAAGTGTTCTTTGATTATGTGTCAAGATGAATGGTGCAGACCTTTGACAGACACACAACTGTGGCTGGAGAGAGCCCAGCATTCACGGCTGACCTTGCCATCCCAAGTGAGCAGGTGTTGAATGAGCCGAGTCCCCCTTAGTCCTCCTTTTTCCCTGGTGGGTCATTGGTTCCTGAGTAAGATGGATGCATGCGATAGAGGTACTGTTAATAGCATTTACTCTGTCTTAATCCTTCTTAATCCCATTCATATTTCAGTGTCTGAAACTTGGCAGGATGTCAGAAGCTACAGTACAAGCAGGGAAATTTTTCTTTGAACCGTGAGGAAGGAGTAAAATTGTTTTCCTGGGATTTAATTTATTAAAACATTTAAGAGTGGACTATTCCCTCCGAGAGACCAAATAGAGTGCCACCAAAAGATCTGGCCAAAAGGACCTTCCTGGAGCTTCTCATTATCTTGGTTTTTTAAAAAAATGGCAATAAAGTCATTTTGTCAAGCTTACCGAGTACCCTAATAAGACATTCCTGCCATTTTAAGTTTACTGAATGGTGAAGTAACTTTGACAGAGGTTGTTGGCTGAAATCAAGTGATGTCTATCAGACGTCAAACCTGTTGGGAATTTGGACCATTCGCTGTTTATTGATATGACTTCAGCCTCTACTTGGGCTTGTTTGTTCTACCTTTTGATTAACAGGACCTGCCTATTTCTTTGCCGAGCTGATAAAAGGAATTTGGAGGATCCCAGTAAAATGCTGGGAAGACTGAGACCCTGATCTCTCTTGAGAGCTGTTAAATCTGAGATTGAATGGTCCGATTGGTGGCATCTATAGTGATGGATGTATGGATTTGAAGTCCATACATGGCTGTTAAGGATGTTTTGGGGATGTAGAAGTTCTTGGTGGCACAGTGGCTCCCCAAATGCTAGAATATGGATCAGACTTGGGGTCAACTTCAGGGTAACAAGAGGACAGATGCCTGAGAACATGTTGTCTTCGACTTCCTGGCCTTCCTCTTTTGAGTGCCGGCCTTTATTGGGTGGAGATGGGTCTTGTCTGGAGGGGGAGTCCTTTCTGCCATTTGGGTTCTTGCCCAGCCCTGGGGTGAGGGCTGGCTGAGGGGGGTCCACACCATTGTGGAAGAGAAGCCTGGGAGCTCCTTGAGGAACATTTGGGGTTTGAATCAGTTGTGTCTTTGAAAAAATTTACCCATTTTGGACTTGTCTGTGGAAGCAATTAGGGAGATCACAGGACCGTTTCTGATTCCTGATTCTGTACAGTGTCTATTCAGAAAAATAGAAAACAGTCAACTGGAACAGGGGATTATTTGAGCACACACAGAGTCCTGTTGTCTCAGAGGCAGGCCCTCAGACAATTTGCCTTTTAGTGAAGTTTAAGCCCATGAAAGGAAATAAAAAGTGTTTTATTAGATGGCAAAGAAAGATGGACTGGACTTATGAGACTTTGAGAATTTTAGCTTTTTTCTTTGTTAATGCAAACTTAGGAAGAGAGTCACTCTTTATATAATGCAATTTATTCGTACAATGTGGTAATTATCATTAATAGTTAATAATAATCTTCAACTGGGTAAAATACCGGTATGTGTGTGTGTTGTGTGTCTTTTGTGCAAAGCCAGATATTGCTACTTCTGAAGATGAGTGTACCTTTGGGATATAGGATGTTAACATTCATTAAGCAACCACTTTGTATAAGACCTGAGGAAAACACTTGGGAGGTCAGGCAGCATTGTTTTACCAAAGAAAATGTGAACTGGTGACTCACCTGGTATCAGACACCTACTAGGTGGTGGGGTGGAGATTCGAACCCCTGTCTGGCTTCCATGTTCATTCTGCCTCTTCTGCAGAGTGCTGATTCATTCACTGTAGGTCTCGCTGGAATCCAGCCCAGGTCACTGCAGTGTACAGAAGATGTTGACATCCATCATGTCTTCTAAGTATTGAATTTTGTTTCCTGAAAGCACATAAGTAAAAGCCAGGGATCCATGGATGTGGCAAATAATGTGTTGTGTGAACAGATGGTGCCAGTCAATGGGCAGGAAAAGGAGTTGCTACATGCTGAGTGACAGTGTTAGTCTTCCTGACCCTGGTGTGAAAACATTTCAAGTTGTTGGTGAGTGAGGAAGATCACTCTTAGTGGGAATTCCCACGTAGCTATGGGATTACTTTCTAGGATTTGTTGGATTGCTGGATTTGTTGAAGGGAGAACTGGAAGAAGCTGCCAGAAATTTGCAATACTTCTGAGGGAAACCCTCTCCCTTTGGCCCATCTTTTCCAAGTCTAGTCTGGTTTTAGATCTGCTAGAACCCACTGGGAAAATTCCACCTGGATTCTAGAAGACCAGGCCCCTCCCTCATTTAAAGACCAACAGAGATTGTCTTCAGTTTATTCTGGGTTGAGTTTTCCTCAAACCAAATCAACTCCCAACTCATTCCCCTGGAGTTGTTGAGTGCCCTCCTGGGAGCTTATAGGTTGTGGCTACTCAGACCAGAGGGGACTCTCATCTTTTCTTACTGTCCCTTTAAAATACCTTCATCCACTGGTTCTCAACACTTTGGAGGGGACTTGAGTCACTTAGAGAACTGGCTGAAGTAGAACAAAGCTGGGCTTTTGTATTTTTACCAAGTTCCCAGATGGTTCTGAGACCTACCAAAGTATGAGAACCACTTCTGTGAGCTCGCTTGCCATTTTATTTGTTTCTTGGCTTGCCTGTTCTCTTCCACTCTTTCCTGCTATCCATAGGAAGTCCAGTTCTCATGCCTAGACCTTGTCTCCTCTCTTATCCTTTCTGCATATCATGCTGCTTACCGCCCAGCTGTCTAGTGCCCAGCCAGCTCAGGCACTGTGCTGGGCATGAGTTAGAGTCCCCTACCCCCAAGGAACTCCCAGCCAGTCCAGGACACACATACAGTCATGAGGTGCAGGAGACCAAGCTGGGGGCAGAGCACACCGACAGAGGAAGGCTCCTGCCGCACTGGGAGGTGGAGTTAGGCAAAGCTGTCCTGGTCCAATGAGCAGCAACCAACTGGGAAAGGGAGGGAGCGAGGCAGCTCTCGCTTTCTAAGAAGGTAGTAGAGACGCATGAGTCAAAGTAGGGGATGGCAGCCCAGACTATTCAGAGAATGGGAGGTATGTCAGTATGTGGAAAAATGTACATGAAACGTGAGTTCTGCCTTTATGACTCACACTTTCCTTTACTGGAGGCATTGATTACATCTGTTGTTTGAAAAAAAAAAAAAAAGGTGTGTGTGTTGAAGAGCTCAGGAAAAGACAGAGAGCACTAAATTAAGTGCTTCCACCTAAAGGAGCAACAAAAAAAAACCCTTGTTGTTTATTGCTTCATCTTCCTTGCTCGTCTTCAAGCACCGTAAGACTAGGGAACTTCTATCTCTGTGCTCTAGAAAGATCGTGGAGCCTGGCATAGAGAATCCAAGCCAGCCAACATGGGGTGAATGGATGAGCTTCAGCCCAGCTGCTTTGACAAATCACTTTACCTCACCCGGCCTCTGTTTCCTCAACTTGAAACAGAGGCAGATTGGTACAGATAATCTCTAAGATTTTATCTTACCGTATGACGGGCCACCTATATTTCAATTGCTGGCTCCCAAGGCCATGAAGTTCACCCATGTCTGCTCGGCCTTAGCCACTCACGGCCAGGCCAGCTCTGTGTCAGGCCCCAGAGGGCCAGTTACAACCCACCAGTCAGCCAGTGCTGAACGAGCCTGTATCAGGGACGGCATTGTGCTAGGCACGGATGGGTGTGAGGTGTGGGACTTCCCTGACCTGAGGAGAGAGTTTATCATCTAGCTAGAGCAATAAGGTAAACGTACGGTAAATAAATTGCCTGACGCTGAGAGAGTGAATGCAGACTTATAGGGTACAAGAGGAGCTATTCTGAGAAGCAGTCTGGGGCCAATGTGGTTTTTTTTTTTTTTTTTAATATTTAAGATCTTTTTATTTTTATGTAATCTCTACACCCAACCTGGGGCTTGAACCCACAACCCTGAGATCAAGAGTCACATGTTCTCCTGACTGAGGCAGCCAGGCACCCCGGTGGCCAATGTGTTTTGACCTTCAGGCACCATTCTCTGCCACCAGGGGGCCCATATTGCAAGTTATATTCTCTTTTGAATACCCTGTATTCATTTGGAGAAATTTTATTCCTTCCCATGTTCTATCAGCCAAAGACTCCCAATTGGAAATTCACACTAGTGTCAGGAGATCCTGTGTTCTTAACACTGAGCTGATTGAAGTCTACCAAGAGCAAGGAAACAATGGCATTGGCATAGAGTTATCCTCTCTTGAGCATGTGCCTTGTGCCAGGCATCATTCCAGTGAATTCTCTTAAGCGTTTGAGGAGGGGACTGTTGTAATCCTTATTTCCAGATGAGAAGATTAAACTTCAATTTAGTGCTCAAGGTAGTAATTTTTGGAACCCAGGACACAGAACCAGACCCAGACCACAGGTACATGTTCTGACCTGCTGTTAGCTGGTGCCTGTGGCTCTGTCAAGGGTAAATATGTCATTTAGGGCCAGTGGTCGGCAAACTACGGTCCTGTGGGCCAAACCCAGCTACGACTTAATTTCTGGGTGGCCTGTGAGCTAAGAGTGCTTTTTACATTTTTAAATGGTTGAAAGAAAATTCAAGGCAAAAATAATATTTTATGACAGGTGAAAAATTATATGAAGTGCAAATTTAATGTCGATAAATAAAGTTTTATTGGAACACAGCCATGGTCATTAGGTAACACATTGCCTGTGGCTGATGGTTACAACAGTTGTAGCCTAAAATATATATTGTCTGGCCTTTTACAGACATATTTTGCTGACCTCTGATTTAGGGCATTCATTAGGCTTTATGAGATGTTGAAAATTACCTGTCATTCCCCATCTCTGTCTTCATAATTCATGGATGGGGCTCCGTTGGGCCAGCTCTCCCATAATCCAGGATTTTAGGGCTCAGAGTTCTCTTTTCATTGCTTGGATGTCAGATTAAAGTGTCTGCTTTGTGGCATCGCTGGCCTGATAGTAGCTGCCCCGTGGGTTGCCAAAGTGCCGTTTTATCAAAGATTAGTTTCTCACGGAGGATGACGGTATGGCTTTGCCTTGCAACTTTTTTGGGGGGAGGGGTGATGGTGAGTCTATTTAGCTGATGGGAGAACAAAACAGTTGAAATTTCCTGTGTTGTCTGGATGGGTTAGCGATGTACTTTTTAATTAGAAGGGCATACTGTAGGCCCAAAGATCTTTTATGAGGACTGATCTGTTACGATCATCTGTGAATTTTGAGGCCATCCTGAGATGGTGCTGGTGCATGGGGAGGAGTGGGCCTGAGTCCTGGGCTCTCCGCTAAACTGGGTAGACTCCATCCATTATATGGGCAGAGGGCTCGACCATGGGTTTGCAGAGTGACTCTCCATGGCCTCTGTACAGCTCAGTCTGGGGTGGGCGGGAGGAGCCAGGGAAGCAGCTTGTCTCAGAACTTTTGCTCAAGTTCCTCTCATCATACACCAAAACCCAAGATGCCAGCTTGCCCTTCCCTTCTGTTCTTGCTTCTGTGTTGGCAGAAATATGTGCTGGTTCTGCTTTTTCTCTGCAAGACAGCATGCCCCTTCCTGTGCCTCACCTCTCAGATCCTCTGGTCCCAGTTTCTGGGAATGATAATCACTGTACCGGTCAGTTACACTGACCGCGCACTCACTGTGGGTGATCAAGTCACTTCAGACTTGTCAGGGCAGTGCTGTAAACAGCAAATACTGTTTCTAGCATTTACTTTTTTATTTATGAAATGATCAAACGTACACAAATAAACTCCAATATACCCAGCGCTTGAGTTCAGTGCTTGTCAGTATTGTACCCACCCTTGCTTCAGGTGGGTGTGGTCGTCATTGTTGCTGGAAGGGGATGAGTAACTCACTCAGGTTCACGTCCTTGGAAGGGCTGGACTCCAGACCATGTTCTCTTCATTCCTGTGCTGTCCCACCTCTGAAGGACTGATGTTTGCTGCTGTGTATAGAGGACCTAGTGTGTGCCCTTTAACCCTCACATCAAGCCTACGGGGGAGATGGTAACTTACGGGTGAAAAGAACTCAAGGAGGGTGGCCTTCAGACTCCTTGCTAAGACGTGGTGATGCCAGGATTCACATCCAAACCTGACCCCAAGTCCTGCTGATTTTTGACCCCACCCTATTCTCTGTCCTCAATGCCACAATGCAGTGGTCATCAGAGGGGTGGTGATTTGGGTTGTGGGAACCTCTGTTTGCAAAGCCTCGGAAGAATACGGGGTTACTTCAGGATGGTTCTAAGAGGGTGTGAAAGGCATCTGGGTTTGTGGAAATCACCACTGGCCCTTTGGCCTCTGAGATAGGATCCACCCTTGGGTTTCTTGTCAAAGTGAATAGATAGTGAGAGGCCCCTTAGCTTTCTGCGGTCAGCTGAAGGCAGAGTTTGTGATCTTTGGTCCTGATCTTTGGTCCTCTTCTAGGAGGAAGCGGGAGGGATATGGGAGACTGGGGAGTCAAGAAGGCATAGATTACAGATACACCCAGCTGGGTGGGGTGTGGGAGGGGAGGATTCCATGAAGAACTGGCCTGGACATAGCAAGCATTTGGTAAGTGGTAGCTATTAGGTATTGTTGTCCATACTCAAAGGTGGATGGTAGGACTTTTGGAGTGGTTTTATTATTCAGATTTAGAAGTAGGAAATTAAATTCTTCAACTGAAGGATCACCCTGTTTTTTTCTTCTTTTGGTGGATGGTGGTGTCATTGGGGGGTAGGTTGAACAGGGGTGAGCAGAGAATTTAGAGCAGGCATACTGGTGCATTTCATCTTCACATCGTGCACATAATTCACATCTGGGATTGGCCAGAGATCTGGCCCTAAGAGAGAAACTTACAAAGTAAACAGTTCTTTGATAATTGCAACCCATGAATTTTGCAAGATGCACTTTGATCGATAGAAAGTTTTTGGGGTAGTTAGGAATGTAAGTAAATGGAATAGGCCAAATAATGAAAAATCACACTGCCTCTTGATCTTTCTTTCTTTTCTTCTTCTTCTTTTTTTTTTTTTTTTTTTTTTTGGAGCTAAAACTTAAGATTTAAAAAAAATCTAAGCTAAGACTCCTAAAATATCGCTGAAGTTGGAAAACACAATGGGGAAAAATAGGAAGTGTTCTAGTGAAGGCGAATTAGAAAAAAAACATTGTGAATTGAGTAAAACATGTCAGTGGGCTAGATTTGGACAATGGAACTCCAATTTAGGACCTTCAGATTTATCACATAGTGTGGAAAAATGGTTTAGACAGGGGTCTGGACCTTGCCAACTCTCACACTCCTTCTCTCTCTCTCTTTTTAAATACTTAATTTATTTGAGAGAGAGAGCACACAAGTAGGGGGAATGGCAGGCAGAGGGAGAGGAAGAAACAGGCTCCCCACTGAGCAAAGAGCTCTATGTGGGGCTCAGTCCCAGGACCCTGGGATCATGACCCAAGCTGAAGGCAGACACTTAACAGACTGAGCCACCCAGGTGCTCCAGATCACTAGTTTTCAAACTGTGCTCCTTGAGGTGTGTCGGGGGTTCCATAAGTGTTTCATTAAAAACACCCTACCTGGTTTCCAATTTGGCTGTGCTTGAAATTATAGTCAAATTGTAATGAACACACTTGCCCAGATATGTGTTATACCATATTTTAATACATTGGAGAACACGAATTTAATGTCCTAATGTGGTTATGCATCAAAATAAATATGAGGTAGTATTATGGAGGGCACATATTGCATGGAGCCCTGGGTGTGGTGCATAAACAATGAATGCTGGAACACTGAAAAGAAGTAAAATAAAATAAAATGGAAAAAAAATAATGAGGTAACTTGAACTTTAAAAAAATATATATAACAACAAAAATATATATCTAAGCAGACTTGTACACACATGTACATGTATATATATATATATAGATAGATAGATAGATATGTATGAATGTGGAGCTCTGTACATGTAGTTCTCCAGAAGATTCTTTCTTGAAAAAATAATCCTGCTGCTAAAAATACCCATGGAAACTTCTGGCCTGGGATTTCCTCAGCTCTGCATCTCAAAGTTCACATAGCCTCACCAAAATAGCCCCTCTGGTTACTTTTTTCTCCGTGCATTTGGAGGAGTTCGTCATGCCTCCAACCATCCCAAGAGGGAAGAGGTGAGCCTCTGGTTTTTGTAGGCTGGTTGGCGCTCATCCTTTCTGACAAAACCTCACCTGGCTGTTTTGGGTCACAGAATTCTGGCTGATGCTGATCCTTTTCCACAAAACCCCCCCTTTTAAAAAAATTTTATTTATTTGTCAGAGAGAGAGAGACAGAGACACAGAGAGAGATAGCATGGGCCGGGGGAGGGGCAGAGGGAGAAGCAGGCCTCCTGCTGAACAAGGAGCCCATGCGGTGTTAGATCCCAGGACCCTGAGATCATGACCTGAGCTGAAGGCAGACACTTCACCAACTGAGCCACCCAGGCATCCCTCCACAATCCCTTTTGATGACAGCATCAAGTTTCGAGAGTCCCACATAGGCAGGGTGAGCCTGGCTTGGTCTGTTGTCTTGTGGTGTAGTAACACTTTGTCATGCCACCTGTTGACCTGCCTGTCCCTGGCCTTTCAGACTCTAGGGTAGAAAAGGATGCTAGGTATTCAGATCACCTCATAACAACATACTTGTCTTCTGGGGAGTGATGTTTATTGCCTGACTTCTGGGTTCAGAGGGACAGCCCACTCCGGCTACCATTTTCATGATCAATGATTTACCTTTCAGGGACTGGTTTTACAGAAGCTGTTGGGTGCTTTTCACATGGGAGATAAATGAGCATTCGGAAGAATGTACCAAATCCCATAAAATGCTATTTGATTTAAAAAATTGCTTGAAGCAGTTCACATTTTGGTTAATTACGTCAGTGGGTAAAAATAACTATTGTCATATGGTGTGTGGGCTTGGCTTTAGAAGGATAAAGAGCCTATTGTTACCCATTGTGTTCCTCAGTCACTTATTATCCATCCCTAAAAGCCAAACATGGATAATGGAAAACCCGAAGATTTGTCACTTGCTAAAATCCAGGCAGCTGTGTGAGTTTACCCTCAAACTCTGCTCTTTCTGAGAACACACAGAAGCCTTCTTAATTGAGCCCAGTTAAATGGGTCAACAGACCTGTCCCTGAGGCCCGTGTGGAAGGCAGAGGTTCATGGCCGGCAGGCCTGGAAGCCAGCCTGAGACTTGCTCAGGGACAAGCCAGCTGAGTGCTCTTGGGAGGGGTGAAGGTGTAGACCTTCAGAACCTGGGAGACCAGTGCTGGAATATTCAGCTTCCTAGCTGTGAGATGCTGGGTCAGGAGCCTCACTTTTCCAAGGCTTAGCTTCTTCATCTGGACAGTGGGGTTAAACACAGTTCCTGCCTCCTGGGGTTGCTGTAAGGCTTGACTGAGATGTTGAAGGGACCCCTGATTGCACCGTAACTGGCCAGTAGCTAAGCACTCAATCAGTATTATAATAAGTAGAGTCAGTCAGCATTAGGTCCCTGCATGGGGTCCCTCTTTGGGTGGTGATTCCACCACTCTTCCCTTACACATCACCCTCGAACCCCTTGAGCCCCTTGCTCCCTGTCCCCCACATTCACCATGTCGTCGGGCACCCCCTGCCCATGTAGCGGGGTGGTCGGGGTCATTCCTGGCTGTCTCTCCACATTGCACTGTCCTGTTCTTTCCTGCTTCTCGTGCCTCTGAGTACCTGGAGACTTGGAACCACGTGAAGTGCCCTGGGTATCTTCGGCAACTGGGCCAGAGTGGGGCACAGTGCAGGGTGTAGGGAAAGGGCTGAGTGGCAGGGACTGGAAGGGGCTCAGAGCCTGGACGCTCCTGGGGGTTGGAGCCATCGCCGAAGGTCATCAAGGCTGCTGAAGGTGGCAGCTTCAGAGGTTCAGTGAGGCAGGAAGACGGCTGTTAGACTGGGAATATGAAAACCTTATTTTGTTTGAGCCTCAGGGAGATCTCAAACGGGGCATCAGTGTTGCATATATCCTTCCACTGTTTAAAACTGATGAAACAGGTGGCTTGGAGAGACCCTCAAGCCCCAGAGCTCCCGACGTCGGGGGCAGTTGAACCTAAACCTCTTGGTCACCCTGCTAGGCCTTGCCTACCAATTCACAGGCTCTCAGCGGTGATGGGACATGAGCTCTCTGTGTACCCCTGCAGACCCCTGCCCACTCATCTCCACCCTGCCCTGCCGATAGGAGGAGGCTCACCTCCAGGTCTATACCAGTGGAGGCCCTTGACCTCTAGGAAGCCCCAGATGGAGATGGGGGAGAGGCAGCCCCTTAGTCCATTTCCTTACCTGTCCAACTGGTACTGCCCCAGGATTCTTGCCTTCCTACTGGCCCTCCCCCACTAAGTCCACCCCCCCCGCAACCATCCTCAGTTCCCCTGGTTGAGTGTGCCATCTGTCCCTGCCAGGGTCCCAGTGAATATTAGCATGTTTTAGAAAGAGGAATCTAGCAGTTCTATTTATTTTTCACTGTTCATTGAAGGGAGAGGTAAAAGGAGGGGCAACAAGGTGCGTGGATGAAGGACTAGGGCCTGGCTCTCACCTTTGGTGTTCATCACAAAGGGCCTCCCTTTAGGTTTTGGCCTTTAATATTCCAAATGAAGGATTATGGATGGAGTCACAGTGATACTCTGACAAGATTAAAACACAAGTACACTGGTACACTGTAACAGATCTTACCCTGTCCTGGTGCTTTTAATTAATTTCTTTCTCTCTCTCTCTCTCTCTCTCTCTCTCTCTTTCTTTCTTTCTTTCTTTCTTTCTTGTGGTGAGTGTATCCTAAGCACTTCAAAAAAGAAATGTGGCCTGGGTTTTGCTCAGCCCTAGGAGGAGGCTTTCTCTGTGATTTAGGGCTTGGGGTTTAGGAGGCTTTGGTTTATGATGGCCTCAGTATGGAAGTGGGGAAGTCAAGGTGATTTGGACAAAGAAGCGTCTTTAGGACATAACCCCTGAGTGTAGCCATGGAGGGTGAAGGCAGGGAAGAGTTGGGTTCTTCTGAAGTTGGTAGAGTGGGAGACAAGTTCAATGGGGCAGTTACAGAGGGTCTTGGAGAGAGGGGAAGAGAATATTTATAAGTATGTTTTGGTATGAATGTGGGAGTGATATTTACGTGTAGAGGAGCTGGGGAGAATTTAGAAGTTTCAGGTAAATGCAGTTAGGGACCTCCTGTGACGAAGGTGTTGAGTAGGAAGAATCCAGTGTTCAGAGTAGACCACTGATGGGATGGCTGCAGCTTTGGCTGAGTTGGGGTGGCATTGAGGGTAGTCTTCATAGTTTGGTTTTCTTGGGGGCCTGGAGGAAGATGCTTGTGCCCAGAGCCACAGTTTCAAGACTAGTGGTAGTTCTTGAAGAAGAGAAGGAGAAAGAGTTTTGGCTCACTGGCGTAAGCAAAGTGAAACAGGAACACATCTCTGCAGGAGGGGAGCCATGAATAAGGCTGGAAGGCTCAATAGCCAAGGTCTGCTCCTCAGAAAAGAGGAGGGAGAAGGTTCTATAGTGTATAGGGTGTTTAGTTAGTCCCACTATCTGGTTGATCAACAGGTTTCTACTGTGCAGGCGCTCGGGACTTGCTGGTTCACTGAGTTGTCAGTGCTTTCTATTCTGCCTTCAGTTACGCCTTATTTCCCTTACTTTCCTAAAAATGGTCTGAGAGCAGGTCCAGCGCATCCATGTTTGTGGGCAGTATTTGGGTACATGGTTGACTGAATGGATTCCAGCGTAGGATGCAACGCAGAGCTGTGTATGAAGAGATGATAACATCGCAAGGGGCTAGGACGGGCCAGTGTAGAGTAAGGAGGTTGGGTAGTTTATGTTATTCGACTGCTGGGGAGAAAAAGGGGGGGCGGTTTTCTGCCACATGCTAACTTGCTTGGCAATCTGGTCTTTGTTTTTCTCTCTCCTGTGGTCCATCAGACACAGGAGAGAAGCCTGGCATAGGCGGGTGGCAGGGGCTGGAAGCAGGAAGACGGGCTGAAGGTGTGCAGGCTTGAGGGTAGAGTTGAGGGGGTGGGAATGGAAAATGTGTGTGTGTAGGAAAGGAGGAATCAACAGGTAGGAAAGGAGAATCAACAGGACATGGGCCCTGAGACTTGTGGGGAGTGAAGAATGAGGAGGAACCCTCAGATTCCTTTGGGAACTGGTGCCTGGGCCCTTGGGAGACAGGCTGGTGAGTAGACCTTTCTGTCCGTTGGTCTAACCCCCGAGATGAGAATGAATGTTGTCTTCAGTGTCTCCATTTGGTAAGCACAGAGGATGTTTCCTTTGGATTGAGTGGGGGGTACTCAGGCTTCTGGACCTGACCAGCCTTGGCCTTGGCCTTGCTGTATAGGACCTTGGGCAAATCTTCCTCCTCTGCGCCTTAGGAATTACTTCCTTTATAAAACAAGAGGGTCATTCCTTTTTTCAGTGTCATTTTTAGAGTGCCTACTGTATGCACCGTTCTAGGGATGGCTGCAGATGAGGTTTCTGTTCATGCGTTGTAGTTGAAGGAGGCTGATGACTATTGTGGTGAATGCAGAGGAGAAAAGAGCCAGAGGTGTTAGGTTTCACTGGTTGATTGGAGAAGGACTCCCCGAAGAGGTGGCCTTTTAGGCCATGACATTGGATGGTCTGGGGCAGAGTGTTTTTGGAGAAAGGAATCAATATGTAAAGGCTGTAAGAGAGAACCAGCTTCAGGAACATTTCAAAGGGCATGATGAGATCATGATTATATTCTAAGTGTGATGGGAAGCTGGAGGACATTTTTTCCCCACTAGAATCCCTCTTGATTATTTTCCTCTTCATGAGGGCCATACTTTGAAAAATCCCGTTACCCAAAAATGTGTATTCTAGACAGTAAAATGTACAACCTCAAATTATTTTAGGTTTTTAAAGTATGGGGGAATAATTTATGGCTCACAATGAATATCTTTGAGGACCTCCAGGGATCTAAAGATGGCAGATTGAGACACTTAACTAAATAAATAATCGTTTTGGAAATTCACGCTTCCCAAAGTTGCATGCCATATAATTGGGGGGAGGGGGGGGGCGGGTGGCAGGGGGAGAGAAAAAGATTACTGCCACCTACTGGTAGAAGGAAGAAGCTGGATTGTTGCACAACAAAAATCCCCAACTCCGTTGATTACCGTCGTGTGCGCACCTGGCTTTACATTCTGTACTTGCAACCTGAACATGGCTGGGGGAAAGGGTGCCATGGTCCTGCTTCCCCCACCCCTCCCCCACGCCCTAGAGAATCTTGACCTTGCTTCTGTGTCCTTCTGCCTCAATTTATGATGCAGTGGCAGGAGGGAGTGCTGCCCTGGGGAGCTGCTCCAGTGTTGGATGTATCTGTGGGGGAAGAACACTGGTTGGCTCAGCCTCCACACAGCCGAGCTAATCCATTGTTTGTTTGTTTGTTTTTTTTTTTTTTAAAGATTTTTATTTATTTATTTATTTATTTATTTATTTGACAGAGAGAAATCACAAGTAGGCAGAGAGGCAGGCAGAGAGAGAGAGAGGAGGAAGCAGGCTCTCCGCTGAGCAGAGAGCCCGATGCGGGACTCGATCCCAGGACCCTGAGATCATGACCTGAGCCGAAGGCAGCGGTTTAACCCACTGAGCCACCCAGGCGCCCCTAATCCATTGTTTGTAAGCGACCTCTGGTTTCACCAAGTTCCCTTATCCAGTGTCCTGGCACCCTAATATCTGCCAGGGGGCCTTTTTTTTTTTTTTTTTAATGCACTCGTTAACACCCCAGCTCCATTATTAAATTCTCAACTGCTTTATTCCTGATTTGCATTTTCCGTGGCTGAATGAATGCACTGACTTCCGTTTTCTTTTCTGTTACAGATGGTGTGCGCAGGTGACTGTAAGTACCACTTCCCTCTCTTCTCTTGTATTGTTCGCTACCGCCCCCTGATGGACACAGCAGCATTTACAGCAATGCGAAAATCACAGAAAATGCCTATTTGTTCAGTCTTAGTTCCAGTTTTTCTTTAGAATTGGGGTGAGTGTGGCAACAGCAAGTGAAAGAAAGAATTCAATCAGTTGAGCAACTTTGACAAAAAATTTTATATTTTCTGTGATTTTTCTTTTCTGCAAGCCCACATCCGTGGGTGATTTTAAAAAACACTTACTTTTCATAACGCAGTATGATTTATATTTACTTTGTGTGCTGCTATCCCATAAGTATTTTTTTTTTTTGCTACGCTGCTCCATTATTCTTTTTTTAAAGTTTTTATTTATTTATTTATTAGGCAGAAATCACAAGTAGGCAGAGAGAGAGAGGGGGAAGCAGGCTCCCCGCTGAGCAGAGAGCCCCAATAAGAGGCTCAATCCCAATACGGGGCTTTAACCCACTGAGCCACCCAGGCACCCCTGCTCCATTATTTTTAAACTGATGTACAGAGTTTGTGTAAGCTTTGGAAAATCAGAAGTAGACTCCTGTATATTTTGCTTCTATGTGGAGGACTGAGTCCCAGCTGCTAACAGTGCTGGTCCATTGAAGTGCTCCCTGGTCTAGAGTAAAATGAGTAAAATAAGGCTATGATAGGAAGTTTTAAGTGAAGCTAAGTATATTTAATTGATAGCAACATTTATTCTGGGATTATGTCCTTACTAATTTTTTAGGTCATAATTTGTTTCTATAAAAATAATAGTATTTGGTAGTTTTTTTAAATGTATCTTTTAGAATAAATAAAAATTGGTAGCTTTTATCTGTCCTCAAAATTTGGGAACTTCCCCTCCACACCCCCACTGGTAAAATCCCAAAGTCTGTGAACCATGGAGATAAAATAATTAGAGTGTTCTTCCAGTGCCACACAAAGGGGGCAGATCTTGCTGAAACCTTTTAATAAAGCCAATCTCAGTTAATAATAGTGATTATGCAAAGTTTGTACAAACAATGGGAAGAGCTCTGCAGTTGCTTTTTCTTGCTTGTTAATCAGTTTGGTAGATAGGCTGGTAGGTACGTTGTAGAGGCTTGAATCTTTGGTGCCAAAGAAGAGAACTTCTGTGCATAGAGGTAGCATTTTAAAACAGAAGAAGGGGAGATGAGGGACTTATGATTCCTTTTAAATATCATAATAAAATCCTGTTCTAGCGCTAGTATATAGTGGGAGATAATGTTTTGTTAGCTTGCATGACCACTGTTTCTGGCTACTCAAATCAGTCACATTTATCACTGAAAAGTTTCCTGGTGCCTTATTAAGTAACATGCATTTCAGTGGCTGTAGATGTAACTTACCAGATCATAGCTAAAGCCTTGGACACAGGAAAGAAAAAGGAAATACAAGCTAAAAAGTCTGTGAACCACAGTGATGAAATAATGAGAATGTTCTCCCAGGACTTTGAGTAAAATCACATGCTGACGACCAGCAGGGTGGAACTCTGCACTCCCATTTTATAAATGTCCAAATCCAGCGACCTTGGTTACCATATCACGTGCCTTAAAAATAGTCCATGTTTAAAATAGTGTGTTAGAGCTGACAGCAGAGGAACCCGAGGATGAGGAGTTCTTAGGGACTCATTCCTGGTCACATGGCTAAGGGGCAGAGGAGGTCCTCACATCCAGGGGTGAATTCAAAGACCAGCTCCTTTCCCTTCATGCCATTCTGTCTCATGCCATCTTAGTGCCCCAAAATGGCAGAACTTCCTCCTAATATCAGGGTTTGGCCAAAGAGTTAGCTTCTGCATCTTGTAAGACCTCTCCACAGGCAGTATTTTCTAAGAATGACAAGAGAGACTCCTTTTGCCTCTTAGGTCTTTCTTTATATCAGCCTCTAGATAGATTTAATCCATACTCAAGTCACAGCCAACATTGCTGATTTCTGTCATTTTGGTCTTTGTTTTAAAGCCTTCTGCCTTACTAACATACAAGCATGCATATATGTATATGTATCTAAAATTAGTTTGCTGGAGGAAAGTCCAGGAGGCAAAGAAAGGGAAATAAACTTCTGTCATTGTACAATTCACTTCTGAAAAATAGACATACAGAGCAGTCCTGATTCTTACGTTTCTTTTTTATTTTTAAAGATTTTATTTATTTGAGAGAGAGAGAGAGGGCAAGCATGAGTGGGACAGGGAAGAGCAAAGGGAGAGGGAAAAGCAGACTCCCCACTGAATGGGGAGCCTGATGTGGGGCTCAATCCCAGGACCCTAAGATCATGGCCTGAGCCAAAGGCAGGTTGAGCCAGCCAGGCTTACATTTCTTATTTAAATATAATTTTTTCTGTCCTTTGGGAAATGTTATTTAAGTAGAACCCATGTTTGTGTTTGACATTGAAGCTTTTTCCATCAATACAACCAGTATGACCACAGCATGGGCAAACGTGAGTGGCACTGATTCTGGGTACACGCATGTAGAAAAGAGCAAGGTAGAGAGTGAGTGGAACACCCGGGCTGAAGATCCAATACGGAATGGCACTGCAGGCTTTAATCCAACAACTTCGAACACGTCCTTTATCACTTCAGAAACAGTCGCCGGGACGTCAAGAGATTCCGTGGCCATAAATGACACACCAGGTAAGATGAGCCTCCAGGAATGATGGCGAACCGTTCCTTTTCATCCTGTGTCCTTGAGCCATGTCCATTCAGTTTGCCTGTTGGGGAGAGATTGGTTTTTGCTAACGGTGGAAGAGAAAAAAGATTCTCTATTGTTTTAAGCCCAGGAGTTCAGGTGGCTGGCTCATTTGGTATTAGGGTCCTCGGTGTTTTGGGAAGTTTTAATTAATTCCAGCTGTTCCGTTTTAAAAATCCTTTGCTGTTATTGGCAATATTTTCTGCTAAGGCTTGGGGGCAGAGACCTCATTAGCCATGTGTTGTAATGGCTCCAGTAATTAGTAGGCTTCTTCAAAAGAAGCTTAAACCTCTGCAGGAGAGTTGATGCTGTGTTTGTGTTCTCAGGAGTTTTTGCTGGGCCTGAAAATTGGGTATACTTTATAGAGGAGTGTGTGTTTCAGATGAAATAATGGCCCCGTGACACTTGGGAAGGTTTAGAGTTTTATTTAGCTTAGATGTCAGTATCCTGAGCCACGTGTTATAGCTGCAAATTTAGCTCTCTCTCTCTTTTTAAGCTGAAAAGAACCAAAACTATAAAAAAGAGATGAGAAGCTCTTTTAAAGCTGAGAAGAACCAAAAACTTAAAAATGAGATCCTCTGTTGGTTTTCTGACCTGGGGATGTGATCTCTTTGGCTGGTGAGGGCCATGGAAGCTTGACCTCGTGGAGCCCACGGCTTGAAGAGACCACCTGCTTAGCACAGTGTCTCCTTCAAATGGAACAGGCGAACAAAACCAGTGGTTTTCAGCAGGGTTTTTTTTTTTTAAGGTCAGGAAACAATTTCTTTAAATAATGAAATCTTGCCCAGAAGCCCAATAAATAAAAAGAACTGGGATGAGGGGGAGCTACAGGGTTGGGGTATCACAGATGCCTTCAGAAAAACTCTCGGAGCTCCTCAGAGCAGAGTTTTAGAGGCAAAAAACTGTACAATAGAGATTTGCTATATTATGAAAGAGAGAAGAGCAGGAGGAGAGGGCAGGCAGAAGAGGAAGAGCATGGAGGAGGAGGAGGAAGATGACGGAATTCAGCAATGGTGATGGGGACAAGGGAACACAGCACCGGTGTCCCTAGGAAAGAGGAGGTCTAGAGGTGGCGAGAAAGAGCCAGCCCAGGAGCTGAGTGTCCTCACTCTGTCTGAAAGTCCCAGGGACAAGGCTTCGTTCATCAGCTACTATTTGCTGAGCATGTACTATGTGCTTAGTTGTTCTTAATACAGTATCCTGTCCTCGTAGTAACCCTGAGGGCCACAGTGACAAACTGTAATGCCGAGGCGTTGTAATACCGAGGTATCATCTGAGGGCTTGGTTATTGAGCAGGAAGTGGCGGGCACGGAGGGAGCCCGGGCCCAGAGCACAATAGTGCGCAAAAGCTGGGACCCCTTACCCAGAGTCCTTCCTCTGGCTACTTGATGGCTGTTCCATTTCTTTTCAAAAGAAAAAGGACACAGGAGTGACCCCATTTAGGAATCTTTGAGCTCAAAATGTTTGGCGTGAAGGGTAGAATCACAGTGGATTAGCTCACTTCAGAGCCCACCATGGCCTCCGGTGCCGCCCCGGCAGACCTCAGGCAGGGTTTGCTGTACCCGCAGCACTCCGCGGACCTCATGGGCTCAGCGCCGGAGCCTTGGGTTCTGATTTCCCCGATTCCACCCGTGATGTGTGCCCCTGAGTTAGTCCTCCTCTCAGTGTGTCTACCTTGCCATCTCCAGAATGAAGGGAGTGGATGTCACGTTGACCGAAATGGCTGGTTTATGTTACAGCAAGCCAAATCAGGTGACGGACAGAACGGTGGGGCGATGGATCGGAAATCTTCCAAAGCACCTTTGGGTTGGAACACAGGAATGAGCTCCTTAGTTGAAACGTCTAGGTGCTCTGAGATGGCATTATTTTTGTTGTTATCTTGAATTGGGACCTTTAGAAATAGTAAACAATCACTCTGTTTCCTGCCTTGTCCCCATGCCCTAAACAAATATGATTAAATGCTGCTGTTTGTCAATTTTGAGGACAATTTCAGAGTGTCACACCACTGTTGAAGTGAACTGTGGAGGGGAATACTACAGATCCTAAAAATCCTGGGCTGTGGGTGTATCCTTCATTCCCCGTCATGCTATATCTACTTTTTCCTGCTGTGAAATGACGGATTTGCCCTGGACCCTGATATCAAGAAAGTATTGTTAGTGAGAACCTCAGTGGCCCCAGTCATTCCTAATGAAAGGTGACTGCCCATTGTTCCATCAATGTCCACTGTGTGTTTTTCAAATAGAGCCCAGTCCAGTCTCTGGTCTTCGAGATTCCATCGTGGGGGTGACAAAGGCTGCTCTTACCTGGGAGACTGGCAATGGTACTTCCACCTACCGGCTGCTCCTTGAAGATGTTGGAAGTCCTAAGGAGATGACTCAAGACTTAGTGGCCAATATCTCGGGCCTGAAACCAGGGATTCCACACAATGTCACCCTGACACTTGCAGAACCAAATGAACAGAGAAAGCCCTCGGTCACAGGCAGTGGCTTAGGTGAGTTACCAAAGTGTGTGCTTCTCATCTGCCTTTCTGGATTTGATTTTCCATGACTGCTAAGAAGTGTCGTTCTTACATTTCTATAGAGTTTTAGAATTTATTGAGGGCTTTCCTCCACATTTTAGTTTGACCCTTCATTTATATGAAGAAGGTAGAGAGATGTTCTTATTTTATAGGTCAGATCGCTGGGGCTCGGAATGGTAATGGGGGTTGAAAGTTTTTGAGTCTGGCATCCCGGAAAGGAGCCGGCTCCACGAGCTCTTTCAGCTTTCCACCGAATGAACAACAGATGTGTTTCCGTGAGCAGGGCCATCAGAGGAACTTGCCATGCCCATTGAGGACAGGGATGCTTAGCAGGCAAGTCTAGCAGACATCGTCTGCATTGCCAGTGGTGTAGCCATTTGCAGATTTTAAGCGTTTTCAGAAGTGACCCTGTGGATTGAGAACACATACTTAATCCCCGTTTTACACTTAAGGAAACAGGACTGCACAGTGGGTGTTAGGATTCTTGACTGCAAGTGACAGGAGCCAGACTTCAAGTAGCTTGAGCTGGAAGAGCAACTTACTGGCTTGTGTCTGTTTTCCCACGGTGGGCAGCAAGGCCTTGAAGAAAGAGACGAGGGGACTCCCAGTTCCGCTTCCTGTTTCCTTCTTTAGCAACCTCGTTCTCAGAGTGGCTCCCGTCACACAGCTCTGGGAGACATGGTTCCCCACAGGTACCCCGTGTCACCCCCTATCAGAAGAGGAGATATTTCTAGAGTGGGCTCTGACTCTCTGGGTTTGAGTCCCGTGGCTGTCCCTGGAGGACCACGTTTAGAGCTGGGTGGGAGACGATTTCCTGAGAAAAGGGGCGAACAGTCAAGTTGGAAGGAGAAGCACAGTTGTCTGGTGGTCCCTGGGATAAAAGTAGAAAATAAAATGCCTGCCTGAGATTGGGGCCTTTGTAGGAGGATGTCTCTCTCTCAAGGGAAGGAAGGGCAGAGTTTGAGGTGTCCTCTGGTAGGGGGGCGGTGCTGCAGGGGGACAGGGCTGGGCTTCTGTGGCAGTGAGTGTATTTGACTTTTGTGTTTGAAACAGATGCCAGCAACACAGAGGGCGCCCTCCCGCCGCCCAGGACGCCCACTGCCCTGGTGTATGGGTACACCCTCAGTTCCACAGACCCGTCTTCTCACCATCCTCTGACCAGAAACACGGAAGTGTGGCTCTTCGGGCTGAAGCCCAACACGCAGTACAAGGCCACCGTGTATCCTCAAGCAGCCGGGGGTGGAGAAGGGCAACCCCAAAACGTAACTTTCAGGACGGGTACGTTGAATGTTGTGGAATGTCTTCAGCCAGAGTGTTCTGGCCCCAAGTTTTGTCCTCTGGGATTCTGGTTTGCAGTTCTCTCTTGCCTCACCAGCAGTTTGGTTGTCAGAGGGCGTTTTCTGGAAGAGGTTTTGGACAGAGCAGTTTCAGTGAGTTTCCTCTTCCCTCTGCAGCCAAGACGCCTCCTTCTTCCAGCTCAGGAAAGCGTGTCGGGAGCTGCTACTATGTGCAGACGCCAGGTGCCACCTCGTGTCTTTCTTTTGTGCCTTTGCACACGAACCTGGGGGACAAAGTCGTGTCCTAGTTTTCTCTTATTAATAGGTGTTCGTGTTGTCATTGTTGGCTAAAGATTTTCTCCATCGGATGAGAAAACAAGTTTTTTATTTTTCTGGCCCAGCCTTGGAATGCATACTGACCTCCCTGCTGAAGCTCGTTGACATTCACGTTGTGACATCCTACCTAGAGTTCAGTGGTGCTTCTGCTCTGCACACTCACCAGTGTTTGGGGGTGTTTTGGTTTGGTGCTGATGGGGGAGCAAAGAAACGCGCAGTTCCTCCCTGACGGCATTTGGGTATAGACGGGGAGTTGAGGGAGATGCACGTGCACCGAGAGGCATGTGGGCCCCGGGAATAAATGCTGCAAGAAGCGTCACCCTTGGGGACCAGGCCAAGGCGACGTGAACTAACTCTGGTTACCTGATCCAAAAATATACCTGTTCTCAAAGGCTGCCAGAGACCCATAGGATGGAGGGATGGGGTGGGGGCTGGGGGACACAGGGCAAAAGATAAGACTAGGATCCAGGAAACTCGGGAACGCTGGATCACACTGTACCAGGAGCAAAGTCCCACGATGGAGAGGGTATCCCATTCCTGCTTTCTGGGTGGCTGTGTTGGGGAAGGGAGCGCTGTCCCCCAGCTTTTACATGGCCAACAGGCACTTCCTCCCATCAAGAGGGGTGGGGTGCTGTTGGGAAGAGGGCACTGGGTGCTGCAGAGGCAACACGTGGCCGCTGCCCACGGCAGCTGCCCCCTGAGGGCTCTGGACATCGGAAGGTGGAACACGATTCTCACATCAAATCCCAAGGGAAGGCCTCTGCCGCAGGCAGGATCTGAACTTGCTTTGAAGAGAGAATAGCATTTGGATAAACAGAGAGAGGGAGGAAGTCATGTCCGTTGAGGCAACATCGTGCGTGAAGGTGCAGGTCGCTGATACGGAGGTATGGAGGTAGAGAGAGGCACAGGGAGCCGGTGACGGTTCGAGGCCCCGGTAATTCCGCAGGGGTTGATTTCCTTCCTAGGGAGATGTGATCAGGAGCTTAAGAGTTGGGTGTCTCTTTCGGAGACATGCTTGCAGAGTACTCAGGGGCAGTGGCTGGCCTGGCCATGTTCCTTGCACAGGCCTTGTTCCTGGCAGGATGCCTGTGACGGGTGGTGTCTGTAAAGAATTCTTGCTTTTCCTGGCATCTGCCTTGAAGGAGGGTCCACTCGTGCCTTCCTTTCTTCTAGTGGGGATGCTACTGTGTGGGTGGAGAGAGGAGGATATGCCTGTAGGAAAGACGGCTTGGCTTCCAGGGACCCTCAGGGGCCCAGCAGGTCGGCAGGTGGCAGGGCTTGGTGTCTGGAGTCGGGGTCAGGTCGGAGGAGGGGGAGGAATGGACCCTCTGGGGGTGCCTTTGACAGTGGTGGAGCTGTCCGACACGCAAGATGCTTGTGCAAGAGGGTGAATGGGCCCCTTGCCAAGCACTGTACCCCAGAGCTGGATCCACCCAATGACCTTTCGCCTGATTTGCTGAAAGGAGTTTTGTGGATTAGTGTGGGTCTTGGGTTCCCTGCTTTTAAAGTAGTTTGAGCAGAATTAAAGTGATAGTGATTGTGCTTTAGGCTCTCGGTCATATGAATACACACATGGTTTGTGTCAAACTGTACTAGCACTTGATAAATAAGAATTATAGTAACCTTCACCCTCTCTATGTGATATGTGTGTGTGTATGTATATATGTAGACACATACATACGTACGTATAAGTACGCACATAGATACATGTATCATACCCGGCATTTTTCAAGTGACTAGTTAGGTGGGATGGAGTTCAGGAAATCATCAGAGCATTGCCAAGACCCCTGAGACTAGTCATGGTAGGAAGTCATCTCTTACCAGGTTGGCAGGTGGAACCCGATCCCAGGCCGACAGGCAGGGCCTCCCCGCCCCCCCAATCCCAGGGATGCAGGGTGTAGGAGACAGCCTCCTGGGACACAGAGCAGGCCGTAGAAGGATGGAGGATGGATTGCGAGTGTGGGGTGAGCTCTGTGTTATCTCTTCTTGAGGTTAGGAGTGTTATCCCACTTTGACAGATGAGGAAACTGAGCTCAAGTAATTTTCCCAAGATCTATCCGGCTGTTAATGCAGAACTAACCTTGGAACCTGGGCCCGCCTCCTGCTGAAGCGTGTGATCTTTAACTGATCCTGTAGAGTTCATCTGGAGGGATAGCTGCTTGAGGGGGTTTCTGGGTCAGCCCGGCACGGGCGCAGGCCTGAGTAGAGTCCGTGTTCTTGTTTGAGGGGCTGTCTTAGCTCTAAGAGTAAACTCCCAAGAAGAAATGAAGACGGACTGTGCTGTTGCAGTTGGCCATGTTGTTTTTCATTGATGATGATGATGACGCCTGACATTTGCTGGGGCCCCTGCAGACGTTGTGTTGTGGCTGTGGGTACCTGGTGAGGGAGAGGAAGGCACAGTCGCTGCGAGCCCTTCTTACATTAGCTGGCATGCCCCGATGGGGGTTTCTCTCTCTGGCTTGGCCATTCTGGTTACTGTTAACTTCTCTTGTGTCTTCACAGAGGCCAGTCAAGTTTTTGACATTGAAGTTGTGAACATCAGTGCGACCAACATGACCCTGACCTGGAAAATCAACGATGATGAGGCGTCCTCTGTCTATACCTATGTGATCCAGGTTGCTGGGGCGATGGATTCCTTTAACCTCAACACCAGTGAGACTTGGGTCAACATCCCTTCACTCAAGTCAAGTACCTTGTACAACATCACCGTGCGCCCTTTCCTTCAAAACGGTTCTGAAGGCGTGTCAGGTTTCCTCCAAGCGTACACCCGTGAGTTCACTCATTGCTTTGCTAAACTTTCTTGCCTGCCTGCTATCTGCTTTCCTGCCCTCAAGGAGAGCAGGGCTCAGTGTGGGAGTCCACGGGGACTCTTACCTCCTTCAGGATGTGCACTGTAGTACTGGCGACTGTTGACGGACCCTTCCCATGTGCTGAGCATTCCTTGAGCTCTCAGGGGACGTTCACAAATCTTTGACATGGTTGGCATTAGCCTTATTTTACGGACAAGGAAGCCACGGCTGAGAGAGATGCTGTAGGCAGGTATCACACCTGGTAAGTGGCAGAGGTGGGATTAGACTCCAGCTGGGCTTGTCATGACTATTCTAGAGCGGTGGAGTCACATGGATGCACGGAGACAAAAAGAACCTGCATACTCACGTCCCTTTGTCTTCCGGGTACTGACATTATTGTGAAGCAGGGTACAGATATAGCTCATCCTTTTTTACTTAACTCTGCCTTAAAGATAAGATGATAAACAGCAAATAAAAAGTTTTCTGTTCTGAAGGAGGTCCAGTATTTAAAAGAAAACAATAATGGTGTACCAGCAGTATATAGTACAATAGTATCAGTATTGTACCATGTCCAGGGCTTTAGGATCCCAGTGTTAGAGATGAGAAAGCTGCAGCCCAGCACAGCTGAATGATTTGCCCAAGGCCACACAGTTAGGTAGCAAGTGCAGAGCAAAAACACGTGCCTGGCTCTGGATCCAGGGCTTGTTTCACAGAGTGTTTCACTTGGGTGTCTGTTGTTTCCTAGGAAGCATATCTTAGGAGGTTTTTTTTGGTTCTTTTTTAGAGAGGGGGTGAGGTTAGGGGAGAGCGGAAGGGAGGAGCAGAGGGAGAAGGAGAGAAAGGATCTTAAGTAGGCTCTATGCCCAGTGTGGAGTCCAAGGTGGGGTTCAAACCCACAGCCCTGAGATCAAGACCCGAGCCAAAATCAAGAGTCAGATTTATCGACTCTTAACTGGCTGAACCGTACAGGCACCCCCACACCTTAGGCATTTTTGCAAGTGTCTTCTGGACTGGCTTTTTGGGGTAAATGGGAATTTGCTTTCACTTCTCCATCTTTTACATTTTTTACTGTTTAATCCCTTTATTAGTTAGGATTATGTTTAGCTGTGAGTAATAAAAAACTCCCTGAGTTTGCATGGCTTAAACAAAATAAAAGTCTATTTCTTGGTCATCATAAAAGAAGCCCAGTGCCCAGCAGGAGGGGATGGTGGAGTGCTAGCCAGGGCCCCACTGCAGGAAACACAAGCTATGAGCCTTTTTTAAGCCAAAAGGAATTTAATCCTGGGAAATGAGGGCTAATAGAATTATTGGGAGGGTTGGTATATTATTTTTCTAGGGCTGCCATGACCAAATACCAAAGACAGGGGAGCTTCAACAAGAGAAATTTATTTTTCACAGTTCTGGAGGTAAGAAGACTGAGAACAAGGTGATGCGTGGGTGATTTTCTCTGAGGCCACTCTCCTTGGCTTGTAGATGGCTGCTTCTCCTTGTGTCTTCACATGGTTGTCTTTTGGTCCATGCATATCTGTGTCCTAATCTCCTCTTCTTATAAGGACTCCAGCTGATGACCTCATTTTACTTTAATTACCTTGTTCAAGACCCTTTCTCCAAATGTACCTCACATTCTGAGGTACAGAGGGTTGGGACTTCAACACAGGAATTTTGAGGGAGACACACAATTCAAGTCATAACAGCTGGGGAGCTGGCTTTAGGCTGGGACCCACGAATGATTCCCACCCTAAGGGTCCGCTTTGTCACAGCAGCTCCAGGAATGTATGTTCTGAGCTGTAGTCTGGGATCAGCAGCCAGTGTTGGTTCTAGAGCTAAGCAGCTTGAGCTCTAGCCATTGCATCTACATTCCAGCTATAAGGAGGGGGAGGAGCAGAAGATACCGCTCCAGGCTTTCATGATACCGTCCTAGAAGTCAGACAGTATTTCCACTCACATCCCATTGGCAAAAACTTAGCCACATGGCTCATCTAACAGCAAGGGAGGCTGGGAAATGTAGTCTTTATTTCTGATGGCGATGTACAGGGCTAAAAATCTAGGGCTGTATGACTAAGGGAGAAAGCAGGGTAGGGAATTGGTTTTAGCAGTCAACAGCAGCATCTGCTGCATGTCCCTAAGCAGAGGTTCATTTATTTCCGGTGAATGACTTCGTACAACCCAAAAGCAGTTTCTGTGTTCTTGTAATCAAGTGTTTTCTCAGTGGCCAGAAATACCAGTTTCTGAGGGGCTTGTGTTGTAGATGGTAATACAAAGAAGAGAAAAAGACAGGTCAGGTGTCCCAAGTGTGCAATTTAATCTCAGTAGAAATATTTTTGTGACGTTCAGTCACTCTTGTCTTCTGGAGAAATAGGTTCTTAATCTAGTTGTTTACTTTCTTCCCTCAGCCCCTGGTCCGGTTTCTGACTTTCGAGTGACGAGTGTTAGCACGACGGCAATTGGCTTAGCTTGGAGCAGCAATGACTTGGATTTCTTTAAGATAATTACCACAAAGAATGGAACTGGAGAATCTCAGGAGAACACCACCACTCACCAAAGTATTGTCATTGGTGGCTTATCCCCTGGAACTATGTATGTTTTTGACATATTTCCGATAGGACCAAATGAGACTGAAGGGGATCCCCAGAGAGTCTGCAGTAGCACTGGTAAGCAAATAGACTATGTTTTCTGTAGAACAGTTCCTTAAAGGAAATCAGTGTAATTTGTAACATCCAAGTTTTCCAAATATTGCTTTTCTTTTCATCTAAGAAGAATCTTTAAAAAATGTATAATGATAGTAATGCATATTCATTGTATAAAATACACAAGCAAAAAGAAGAAAATCACATAGTAAACTATCAACCAGAAATAATCACTGGTAATTTTTGGTGTGTTTTTTGGTGTATGAAATAATTACTGATAACTTTTACGATTTTACAATTTTAAGATATATACAGGTGTGTGTTTGTGTATAGCATATTTTTTCTTTAACAAATATTGAAGTCATCCTATTTACATGGTTTTATAATCTGCCTTTTTCCACTTATCAGCTTATTATGGATATTTTTTCCTTTCAATATAAATATTTCTACAGGATAGTTTTAATACCTGCCTGGCATTCCATTGTCTAAATAAAAGGTCAACAGATAATAATGGCCTATGGGCCAAATCTGGCCCACTGCCTGTTTTTATAAATAAAGTTTTATTGGAACACAACCATGCTTATATATTTACATATTGTCTATGACTTCTTTTGTGCTAGAAACGAGTAGTTGCATCGGAAAATATCTGACCCATAAAGCTTAAAATATTTGTTCTGTGGCCCTTAAAGAAAAGCTTGGTTGATCCCTGGGATAGATCATTGGTATTCAAAGTGTGATCCAGGGATCCCTGAGAGTTCCCTAGGTTTTTTCAAGAGGTTGACAAGATATTGTTATTATCATAATGCTGCTAAGGTGATATTTGGCTCTTTTACTTTTATTCTCTCATAATGAGTGTACATTGGAGTTTTCCAGATGCTATATGACAAGGGATGACATCATCACTCTGGTGGCTAATGGAATTTAGACTTGTGTATTATGTTTTAAAAATTCCCTCATTTTAAAAATTTCTAATACTGTAAATATAAATATAGCCTATATAAATAAAAATTCTCTTTTAAAAAATTCTCTTAAGAAGGTAAAGGGTCCTGAGATTGAAAAGTCTGAGAACCACTGATCTGGATATATTGTAAATTACTTAAGTATTCCTCTTTTGTTGGACAAGCAGATTATTTACAGTCTTTCATGAACAACATTGTTCTTTAAGGCTAAATGATATCGATGGAAGTATCTCATGAAAACAACTTAATGCTCATTTCTGTTGTTTTTAAAATTTGAAATTTTTTTTTTTGGGAAGTTTGAAAAACACACTACTCTTTGATCTTTGATTGTAGGAGAATTGAAAACTTTTATGGAGAGGGGAAGAATAAAGAAATGAGACTAATTCCCTTAGCTACGCATGAAATCAGTTGGGCTTTTGAGACTTTCCTTGTGTGGGTTTCTTCAACTCTGTTGGTTGGGTTAAGACATTGCTAATTACTTGGAAGATCTGTTTCCAAAATAAGGAACTGCTACCGTACATTCCTCAGATGAAAGGTAGTAATTCCTTTTCAACTCTGAATTTTAGATTAAACTGTTGATATGGGGTCTTAATGTCTACATATATTTCTTTTCTTCTTTTGAGGATGTTGCTAGTGATGAGGATCACTATGGTGAGGGACCCTGGATATTGCTTGACTTGCCAAGAACCAGAACTTAATGGAACAATAGTTAAACATATTGGGGGTCTGCAGAGTGCTGGGCTCTCATCCTTTATTTAAAATTTTTTTTATCACAACTTCATGAAGTAGGTACTGTTAACCTATTTTCCAATGTAGGGAATGGGAGTTCTGTGAGCTTGATAACTGGCCCAGAGCGACAAGGTAGGGTGCTCGCCTCTGTCTGGCTTTGAAGAGTGAGGTTTTAGTGAAGAGTGTGGACTAACACTTTGATACGGTGCAGCTGCAAAGCCATTTAGGACTGCTGGTTGAGGAGAAGGCATGTCCTGTACTGTAGCCTGTCATTGAGTCTCATGAATGGAAATCAAGAAGAGTTCTAACAAGGCGTTAGTCTCTTAGGGGATTGCCATTCTATTATTGAACAACTTATTATTAAAATCAGTATAATGGCATTATAGGCAATTTGGAGAAGGGAAACAAATACCATATGATCTAGCAATTCCAATCATATATGACTATATGGGACTGAGTTACCTGGACACCGGGGTTTGTAGTAGCATGATTCACAATAGCTAAGAGGCAGAAGCAACCACGTATCCATCAGCAGAGCAGTGGATAGACAAAATATGGTATATCCACACAATAGAATATTATTCATCCATAAAAAGGATGAAATCCTGGTACCTGCTACAATGTAGAAAAACCTCTGGAACATTATGCTACATGAAAGAAGCCAGACACAGAAGGACAAATATTATATGTTTCCATTTCCAAGAGGTTCTTGGAATAGGCAAGTTCATAGAGAGGAAACTAGATTAGAAGTTACCAGGAGAGAAGAGTTGCTGTTTAATGGGAACAGCGTGTGTGCTGGTGGTGATGGAATGTTCTGGGTATAGTGGTGATGCTGGTGACACAACACTGTGAGTGTGTTTAATGCCACTGAGTTGTATATTTACAAATGGTTAAAATAATAAATATCATGTGTATTTTACCACCATCAAAAGGAAAGGAATTAAGAATAACTCCACTCGGGGCGCCTGGGTGGCTCAGTGGGTTAAGCCGCTGCCTTCGGCTCAGGTCACGATCTCAGGGTCCTGGGATCGAGTCCC